>NC_080390.1:40466513-40682785 GCF_028751815.1 Salvia miltiorrhiza | reverse complement strand
GAGGATTAAAGCTATGAGACTTTTTCGATGCTCTACAGATCGTTCCACCAAAGTCCTTTGATGATATTATGGGACGGTTACCAGGATACATTCAGCTAGAAGAGGCAAAGGTAGCCAGAAGGGCCGAGTATAAACAAACTAAACCAAAGAAAACAGAGCCCAAAGGAGATTTGGGAGACTAAATACAATAGCAGAGTTTTGTTTAAAGGATTACCACCCAGAGATGTGATGAGTGTCCCGCCACAGAGATTCGCACCAACCAGCGTTGCTCAGGAACAATAGAGATATCGAACGACACACGCTGTGAATAGTCTCACTGACATTACACCTCTCACAAAACCACAGGATGAGATCTTTCATTTGATCAAGAACGCACCTTGGTTCAGAGCACCATATGGATACGTTGAGGGGACTCCAAAATCGGGACCCAATGACTTACTCTACGAATATCATAATTCGTATGAGCATCCCACACAATACTGCGAGCATTTAAGAAACCAAATCGAAATATTGGTACTGGATCAGTTCGTACAGAGGACACCTCTGCCACATCAAAATGACAGGCAAATTCCCAGAGCTGGTTTGGAATAGAGAGGCAAGGATGACAGGAGACCCCATTAGAACACGGAGGCAGAGAAAACAGACAGAAGAGTTGTTCACATGATTATTGGAGATGAAGGCACCCCCACCTCAAATCACGCCAAAAAGCAGTTCATCCGAGTGGCCAGAGCAAGATATTATGGTCAACAAGTTATAGCAGTAACAAATGAGCCAGATGAACCTATCATCAATTTCGAGTCGAATGATGGTGAGAACCTTATATATCCACATAGTGACGCAATGGTCTTCTCAGTAGAGATAGCCAACTATGTAGTCCACCGCATATTTGCTAATTTGGGCAGTGCTTGTGAATATTATTTATTGGGAGTGTCTCATAGCAATGAGCATAGATGCTGATATCAAACTGACAGGTGCACCTTTGTATGGATTCACAGGGGAGTCCATCACGCCACTAGGTTTCGTAGAGCTCCCCAGGACGTGGGGCGAACCAGGAGCTAAAAAAACAAGAATGCTAAAATTCCTAGTCGTGGATATCCCCAAACCTCATTATAACATCATTGTAGGACGCTAATCCCTGGCGGCATTGTAGGACGCTAATCCCGGGCAGTAATGTCAATGTTTCACCTCAAGATTAAATTTCCTGTGGATAGGGGAAAGATAGGAGAAATCCGAGGTAACCAATTAACCTCGAAAGTAGGAACAAAGCGTGCCCTACCCGGAGGAACATCAATATCAAAAAAGGTTTATAAAGGGAAAGACACCTTTGGAAATAAAAGAAATTGTAGAGTACAATCGAAACCCGAAAAGTAACCTATGATGACCACCAATGATCAATGCATGATGATAGAGCTCTTCCCAGGAAAGGCAGGCTTTACCACAAAAGTATGAATAAAGATGGAACCAGAGGTGGAAAAAACAGTTATAAATTTTAGCTTTTTTTTTTTCAAATATTTTCAAACATTACTAGAAAACAGTTCATATGCTCCATATATAAACCTTGGAGAAGCGTCATATATAGTGATGTAATGGAAAACTCTATTTTCGATGATAGTTTAAAACCTTTAAATATAAGACGCACACACACACACACACATATATTTATATATATAGGGGTGAGCTAAAATAAAAGCACCTCTTAAAATAAAATATGAACCATTTTCAACTCTTAGATCATCAAGATCTACAGTTGATTCATCACCTTGTTGGATGAATTCATGATCTTGAGTTTGAATTCCATAGGTAGCGAAAATTTTATTTTTCAGAACTGTCATCTATAGTTTAAGAAGCTGTTATATATTTGAGCGAGAGTTCGTCATATTTAGGTACCATAAATGATGGTTTTAACTGTCTTATTTAATTCTTAAAGACAACGGTTACATACCGTCATCTTTGTTTTTTTTTTTTTTCAAAATTTGAATATATTATTTTTTGTATTTTATTTTAATACGGCTTTGTATTAAAAAAAGAAAAGAAAAGAGAACCTAAGCACCCTTGAAAGCACATGAGAGCAGACTAAGAGTCGAGCCTCATTAAAACATCTCAAAAAGAGAGAAAAAAAGTACTCGTCTAAACAAAAGAGGGAGAGATTGGGAAGAAAAGTTGATTTGGAGTAACTTCTAGAGATCCGGCCGAACCATTGCCCTAAAGAAACTTCGGCTTTCACATCCCATGAAAACAAACAAAAAGAAACCAACATAAGAAAACATAAAAACCAAAACAGCATCCCCATTCGAAACACCATCAAACCAACTAAAGTTACCAAAAACGGGCTGCTCGCTAACACACACCAAAACACAGCAGCAATGCAGCCGCTTAGCTGTCGAGAACAAGCTGCAAATCGCGACCCCAGCATGCATGACAGCCCGAACAATACAGAACAGAAAACTCAAGGCCGAGGCTGCCCAACCGGCCTGCAATAGACCAGCAGCCAAAACCCCACTATCAGCCGACGAAAACCTCTAGGTCGACCACCCAAGCTCACCCAAAGAACCAAAGACGCAAAACAAAAGTAGCAGCACTAGAAAATGAAGAACCCAACCAACACACAATTAAAAAGTGACGCAAACATGACTATGGGTGGACATATCACGATCTACAAGCAAGCTTAATCTCCTCAATAGCAAAAGGCCACCATCCCTCCTGCCTATCACCATTCGCCATACTATCCGCCGGTTGATTTCCTTCACGATAAATATGGGTAACCATCAAAGAGAAATCCTGAAGGCGACGGAGAACAAGTTTCCATGACTCAATAAAGCGCCATGGAACATCCTTAGACCGCGACTCCAAAAGGTGCACCATATACGTCGAATCCGACTCAATCCAAAGATGAAACCAATTCCTGTCATGAACAATATTGGTAGCAGTAATGACGGCCAGAAGCTCAGCCTCAAAGGAAAAACCAACACCACCTTTAATATGAAAACAACCACGGACCGCAGACTAATTATCCCGAAAGCCCCGCCCGCAAAAATAGGTCCCGACATGCCCAACGCAGACCCAACAGTATTAACTTTAATCCAATGAAAAACATGAGGTCACCAATGAACCTCGACCATGCTGGGAAGAGGCGCAGCTCTGCTAGGCAACACCAAGGTTTCTAGAAACCAAATAGTCCGACCAAGTGTTCTTAATAGTGCCCAGATTCACAAAATTACTATCCAACTCTTTGAAGAAAGCTTTCACAAAAGCCATAATTGAACGCCCCTCAAACCGAGCATCATCAAAGATAATAGAGTTCCGACAATCCCAAAGCTTCCACATAAGAGTGAGAATCCCAGCTTTCTAGAAAGCAAGAATTTGAGAACTAAAAGTGGTATTCCACGCAGCAACAAGGAACAAATGGATATCAAGGCAATCCCAGAGACAAACCTTGTCAAACCAAGAAAGAAACTCCTTCCAAAGAGGACGCACTTTAGAACATTCCCACATTAAATACGAAATAGAATCCGCTCCCATGAAACAAATAGAACAACCATTAGGTACCAAAAGACCCTGGCGGATCAAGATGTTTAGAGTAGGAAGACGACCATGAATAACCCTCCAGCAAAGAATGGAGCGCCGAACAGGTATGTACTGCTCCCAAATCCACTTTCCCCAGCTCACCTCTGAGAAGCGATGACATTCATTAGAAAAGGCCAAAGCCACAGAAACCTCACCCTGGGCTGAGTGTTTCCAATAACATGAATCATTATCGCCACTCATAGGCAGAATCAAAATGTCCGCCACCACCTCGGGAAACCTATTCACAAACGAGGCAGAAAAATGCCACACACCATCATAAAAATAATCCTGCACCGAAAAATTAAGGAACTCATGCATATAATGCGGATTTTGAAGCTTATCAACCAGCTTATACCCAAGCCAATCATCTTTCCAAAAAAAGGTGTTATCACCCCGATCAATGCAAGAATAAGTGTTCGCCACCAACTGATCCACCTCGTGCTTAACACCAATCCAGACTGGGGAATTCGCAATAGCCAAATTTAGTAAGATAACGAGATCTAAAAATTTGATAAGCCCAATCCACGCCTTTGATCATCTTCCAAGCAAGCTTCATCAAATAGGACTGATTCATCAAAGTGAAAGAACAAATCCCGAGCCCTCCATTTTCTTTAGGCGAACAAGCACGCCCCAACTGACAGAACAAGTAGGGCTCTTATCGATTCTCCCAGACCACACAAAATTCCTACACATCTTATCAAGAGAATGAAGAAGAGCTTTCGGCCATTTATACACCATCATCAAGTGAACCATCGAGCTCTGAATGATCGATTGAACAAGACATAGATGGCCCGCCATAGAAAGTTGAACGCCCTTCCAACGAGCAAACTTTTGTACAATCCGATCATAGATCTGCATAAAATAGGAAGCCCGAGGCCGACCAACAGAAAACCCTAAAGCACGATGAATAGCACGCCGCCTGTCCGTGGGAACCCCCATAGCAAAGAAAATACTTGATTTCTCATGACTACACTGCTGTCCAGAAATCGACCCATAATAAGTAAGAATCTCCTTAATCTTGCGAGCATTACGAATCGTAGCTTTGCAAAATAAAATGATGTCATCCACATAAAACAAATGAGTGGGAAAATTCGAACCACGACTGAAACCCATAGGAGTCAAATGACGAGACTCCACACAACTACTGATAATGTTACTCAAAACATCCTCGGCGATGCCAAATAAGATAGGAGACAAAGGATCACCTTATCTCACGCCTTGAGAGCACGCAAAGTAACCGCTGAGTTTCCAATTATAGAGAATAGAAAGCCTAGCCGATTCAAAAATAATTTGAATCCAACGAATAAAACTCTCATGATATCCACTCGCCCTAAGCACCTGAATGATAAAGCCCCAACAGATTGCATCGAAAGCTTTCCGAATGTCAATCTTACACGCCATATTCAATCCCCGGTTAGTGCGCTGCATACAATTGAAACCTTCAGAACTGAGCATAATACAATCATGAATATTGCGGCCACTAATGAAGCCAAACTGGTTGGGAGAAACATGAGTAGTAGCCAGCATACTGAGCCTGGAAGCCATAATCTTCGAGATAATCTTGAAGAAGAAATTGGAGAGCACAATGGGGCGAAGATTCGCCACCGTAGCAACCGTTTCTTTCTTAGGAATGGGAATCATAGTACTCGAATTGCACCCTACCGGCAAATAAGAGCAGCGAAAAAAGTCTAAACAGCCAAAATCACGTCAGCTTTAATAATCCCCCAACATTTTTGAAAAAACATTCCCGGAAACCCATCCGGTCCAGGAGCACTATTAACATTCATACCAAACACAGCAACAACAATCTCACTCTCATCAGGAATACGAATCAAAAGATTATTCTGCTTATCCGAAACCACCTGCTCCTATTTTTTGTATTTTATAAAACAACATACGCACACGTATTGCCCACTAAAACACTTATACATTTTAATTAATCATCCGACATATAAAATTCTTCATACACATTACAATATATTTAGAACAAGTGAATGATAATGTTTGAATCCTACAAATCATTGGCTCTCGAATATCCATGTCCTCAATAAACGAATTTCTTCATTTCACATGTCAATCTATAAAGGCAGTTAACATATTTATGGATTAAAATTAACATATTCTACATGTCAATTAGCATTGACATCTTCTACAATGGCAAATAGACATAATTAAAATTCTATATGGATTAAATTCCACAAACTTCATTGATCACACAAGTTGCTCGATCCTCACAAATTAACTTCGTTGATCTCACCTTGAAAATGGTCATATTTATGAAATTGTCAAGAAAATTAGAGAATACCATTGTTTTTAATAATTACTAATAATATTAAATTATAAATTAAAAATATATTTTATTACCGGTAAAAAAAACTCAAAAAATCTAAAACTACAAAGTATTTAAGTACAAAAACTACACAATCAAAGGATTGTGATTAAAAGCAAGTAAAGAAAATAAGCATGAAAATGATCTAGCTAGTACACTCTCAAATAAGTAATAGCTTCTATTTCACAAAAAAAAACATTATCCTAATTATCAAGTCCAAGTAATTAAGGTTTTTTTTATTATTTTTTTTGACAAAAAAGTTATACATCTCTTAGAAGTTAGAAACCGATTGGCACCACAATGCACTAGAAAGATCCATCCAGTAGGCAGTAAGCATTAAAAGGAATAATTAAGAGATGATAATAAAATATGTTAAAGCAGACACAGACAGTCACTTGAACAAAGACACAGACAGTCACTTGAACAAAGCAAACTTGCTTGATATAACCTGAATTTGGCAAAAATGAAATAAAGCTACCCATGTAAATGTAATGGTCAAAATAAATGTAAATAAAATATAAAAACGACTCCATGATGCATGAGCAACTAATGGTCATCATGCACTCTAGCTAAGATTTATTGATCAGTCTGTATTTAAGGTTACAATGCAAACCGAATTGTGGCATCAGACAGCAAGGTATGAAGAGAAAGCCATGAGTTTTTTAATCCTCAAGAGTAGAATTTCTGTATTTTCACTTTTTCAGTGGGATAAAAATAAAATAAAATTAACTTAATGATATAAATAATTAAAGATCTTAGAATATTTCAAAATTTCAATCCATTTAATTAAACAAGGGATTAGTCTTATTATTTTTATCTATCAAGACTGATCCTCCAAAATAAATGCCCTAATGATTTCCTGTAAATACAACTCTTCGAACTGATCTGAGAAAAAAGAAGAAGAAGAAGAAGAAGACTATTATTTTAGAATACTTAACACGAACCATCAAAACAAGTTAGATCTTGATGTCTTATTATACTAACTGATCAATTCTTTCATCCACCTCTGCAACCAATTATCAATCTCTTTCCTTCCGTAAATCCATCTTCGTTGCAACGACGCAAATTTCATGAGCAGGTAGTAACAATGAGTTCGTGAAATATGTGATTGATTTTGAAATGGATTTAAATTTTGGGATTTTAATTTAGTAATAAAATCTAATATATTAAAAAATTATATATTATCATATCAAAATCAAAGTTTAAGTAATGTAGAAATCATGGTTAAAAGTTTGTGTATTGAGAGACCAATATCTCTTTTAAATTTGATAATTATGATCTCAAGTTTTGATGTATAAGAAAAAAGCTAATTATTAATCGAAGACCTAAATTATACTTGTAGTCTAAAAAATGTCCTCAACTATTGATAATATTAATAAAAAAATCTAAACTATTTAGCTTGTAACAAAATATCATAAATTATTGATAATATAAAGAGTGGAATTTTTAAAATGGCCACTTTCATATTGTAAAATTAAAAATTGTCCACTAAGATAAAAATATTAAAAAATGGCCACTGTTACCAAAATACCCTTCCACATTAAAAATTAAAAAAATTGTCACTTTACATCACCCCTTTAAAAAATCCCGCAATTCACAACCAGTGTGAATTCACAACCAAAATTTTTTGGTTGTGAATTCACACTGGTTGTGAATTGAGAATTCACAACCTGTCGAATTCACAACCAGTCGAATTCACAACCAGAATTTTTTGTTTGTGAATTCACAACTAGTCGAATTCACAGCCAAAATTTAATTCACAACCAGTCGAATTCACAACCAAAAATTAATTCACAACTAGAATTTTTTGGTTGTGAATTCACAACCAAAATTTAATTCACAACCAGATTTATGTTGGTTGTGAATTCACAATCAGTCGAATTCACTACCTGAATTTAATTCACAACTAGAATTTATTTTGGTTGTTAATTCAAGTAGTTGTTAATTTGAGTTTTTAAAGTTTGAATTCACAATTAAAACTGTAATTTATTTTGATTGTGAATTTATAGATTTGGTTGTAAATTCAAGAATATTAAGTTGTGAATTCATCGAGCTAGTTGTGAATTCAAGAACATTAAGTTGTGAATTCATCGAGCTGGTTGTGAATTCAAGAACATTAAGTTCTGAATTCATAGATCCAATCGTGAATTCAAGAACATTAACCAAAATGTTCCAATTAATTAATTTATGGGTTAATAGCCAAAACATACACGAAGTTTCACCAAATTTGCATTTTGCACATGACCTTCAAAAATAGCCCCAGAATACATGAGCTATTGATTTTGTTGTAATTTGCACACGGCGAGAACTCCGGCCATAATTAAGGTTGACCGGCAATGACGTGGACTATACGCGTGGCATTTTTATTGTATGTGGCAATACGCGTGGCAATTTAATTGATTTGGCAATACACATGTCATTTTTATTAAAAAAAAATTAAAAAAAAAAAAACAAAAATTCATCTCTCTCTCTTTCTCTCAAATCACAGCGTCGTTCCTCTCCTTCCTCAAGCTTTCCACCACCGCCGGCCAGCTCTTCCACCAAAATCAGGCCCTCAACCTCCTAGATCCCCAAATCGCAGCCCTCGGCCTTCATCCTCTCCAACAACGCCGCCGCCTTCATCCTCCTCGCGAGTCTTTCCACCGCCAATACCAAACCCCCTCCGACCCACACACACCACGCAACAACAAACACCAAACCCCAGCTCCTCTTCTTCCTCGCCGCCGCCGCCGCCGCCAGATCTGGGGATTTCTCCTTTTTTACCCCACCGCCACCTCTAACTTTCTCCGACCTACACACACCACGCAAAGAGAGGGAAGAACGGCGCCAGAAGGCAGGACGATGACTTCTCCCACGAACAGAGCGTCTCCCTTCGCCTCAGGCAAACCACGGCGAGGACCAGAGCAACGGCGGCGACCAGCGAGTTTCCCACTCGCGAACGAAGATGAAGACGGACTCAGCAGAGCGGAGACCTCTGGCCAAGAAAGGCGCGGCGGCCTTGAACCAGGGCATCGATTTCACCAGAGCCGAGAGGGCTAGGGCTCGACTCATGCCTCAAAGTGTGAGTGGCGTCGGAGGCGAGGCGCAACCTCACCGGGATTGTGGTGGTTGATTTTGGTTTGCACATATCTAGGGTTTTGTTGGGCTGATTTTCGTTTGAATTCCTTGTCTTTTTGGGTTGTGCGTGTGTTACAGAGGGAGGGTGAGAGGCGAGAGAAGGGAGAGGCGACGACGCCGGCAACGCCGGTGAGGAAGAATGGAGTGGCGTCTCTGTGTGGAGAGAGAGAGAGAGCAGAAAGGAGGCGGGGCGCAACTAATGTTTTTTTTTCTTTTTATTTTTATTTTTTTTATTTAGAAAAACTTGATAAAACAACGTCATTTTACATGCCCGACGGTTAGTCCACGTCTGCAATTTCCGGCTGCCACATCAACAACGTTTAAGATGATGGTCAACGCATGTGCAAATTACTATTAAATCGAAAGGTGGTGTATTCTGGGGCTAATTTTGAAGGTCGTGTGCAATTTGCAAATTTGATGATAGTTCATGTATTTTTTGGCTATTAACCCTTAATTTATTAATCAATTAACTAACCACTATTATAAAATAATTAGAAAATACTCTCAATTCACACATCATCTTCTTCCCCAATTTCCAGCCCTTTTTCCCAATTTCACGGCAACGAAATCAGTAAACAAGGTAAGATACTGTTCATCCAATAATTCCTTCGTCTGAAATCACCGACACCTCTCTCCCAAAGCAAACATGACTATCACAACTAAATCGCCGACACCTCTCTCGTTAAATGAAAAAAATTAATCACTGCTACCATGACCATGACTATCATGACAGTAACAAATACCCTGAGCTCTTCATATGAAATCACCCATCAAATTCAGCAGCAATTATCACTATCAACTATACAAAATCCAACAAAATACCTACTTCCCGCGCTCATTTCGTTCGTTCTCCGTTGACGGAGAGAAGCAGCGGAGGCGTTTTCTCACCGTCCGTCGCAGGGGAAGAGAGAGAGAGAGAAAACCAGGATGATAGAGAGAAAATGGCGGCGGCGTTTTCTCCTCCAACTGATGCGCTCCGATCACCACCGTCGTCCTCGGGCTCGAACCGCCGTCCACGAATCCCAGGCACATCGTTATCCGATCGATCTCCACCATCACATTCGACAGCCTCATCCTCCACGTCGCAGCACCCTTCCCCTCCCCCCCCCCCCCCCCACAAAACCAGCTCAATCTCAGGCGCCGCCGGCTCCGCCGCCGTCCTCGCGATCGATTCCAAGCCGAAGCACGCCCTGAACGGCGCCACTGCAGCGGCGCTTTTGATCCCCAAATTCGCAGACCTAGAGAGAGAAAGAGGAGAGATAGAGAGAAAGAGGGAGAGAATCCAGACAGAGAGAGAAAATTTTCAATTTTAAGTCTAGGGGGTATTTTTGACTTTTTGTTTAAAAACTGGCCACTTTTTAATATTTTTATTTGATAGGCTAGATTTTAATTTTACAATATGAAAGTGGATAGTTTTATATATTAGCTCTAATATAAATATATAAAAGACTCAAATTATTAAGGTTGTAACTAAAACATCATTTTTTTTAAACCCAACTAAAACGTCATTGATAACGATTTATGATGATAGTAATTTAGTAACACAAGTTTAAAAATTTAGAACACAATCTAATAAAGGGTTAATAGCTGAAAAATACACGAACTATTTTCAAATTTGCATATTGCACATCACCTTTAAAATTAGTTCCAGAATATATCACATTTTAATTTTGTTGCAAATTGCACACGCGTTGACTATCACCTTGATCGGTGTTGACATGGCCCTGGAATTTTCAAACGTGGACTCACCGGCATTCAAAACGACGTCGTTTTGAGTGAGTATCAATTAAAAAAAAAGGAAAAATCGTTTTGAGTGAGTCAGCCCTAATTCATCTTCTCCCTCACTCCAGCGCTGCCTCTTCGTCGCCGCCTCCCTCACTCCAGCGCCGCCTCCCTCAGTTCACCACCACCACTCCAGCGGCTCCCTCGTCGTCGGCCGCCGCTCGCCTCCGCCCTTCTCACCACAAGACGCGCGCGCACCGACCACCATCGATTTAGATTTTGGGGCTCTGTTTTGAGCTTCGTTTAGGGGAAATTTGGGCTCTGTCGGACCCCCAAATCAGAATTGCAGGGGAGAGGGAGACTAGGGGGCGCTGGAGTTGTTGATTTGGTGGTAGTTATTTGGAAATCCAGAGATTTGTGGCGGTGGTTATGGCGGAGGTGAGGCGGCGCGAACTGGGTGGAGGCGGCGAGCGAACTAGGGTTCACCACCACCACTCCAGTTCGCCGCCGAATGTCGCTCGCCTCCTGTCCTCCTCACCATAAGACGCGCGCACACCGATTACCATCGAGGCTAGCCGTCGCCGCCGCTGCTATTTCCGCGCCACCGCCAATTTAGATTTGAGGATGATGAATGATGGGTACTGGGAATAAGCTCTGAATTTGGGGATGATGAATGATAGGTACTGTAAATTTGGGGAAAAACGGTGTTTGCGGTGGTTTCTGGAGTGGCTCGTCGGAAAAGCAAAGATTTTTTTTTATTAATTCTTCAAATTATCAAAACGACGTCGTTTTGCTCACGTGGCTTGCTAGCGTGTAAAAAAAGCCACGCGGTTGTCCATGTCATCGTCGGTCAAACTTAAGAGTTGCCGGAATTTTCGCCGTGTGTAATTTGCAACAAAATTAAAATGTGGTGTATTCTGGAGCTAATTTTAAAGATGATGTGCAATATGCAAATTTGAAAATTCGTGTATTTTTCGGCTATTAACCCTCTAATAAATAACAATTAATACAATATGAAAATTGGTGGAGAACCCTAAGAAAAAATGAGGGAATCCCAAATCAAAAACAACAAAATCCCCTTAAATCTATAGGTCTACTATCCTAAACGAATCAACAACAACTTGTTGAACGAAATTAGTAAAATCAAAATAAATTGGCAACAAGATTTGTAAAACTACAGAATTTCATATTGTTTTAAATTTTAGTGTAAAACGTCATCTTATTTAATAAGTACGTTATTTGTTATAAAAGACAAGAATACACGTTAGCGTTATGTGATGAAAATCGTTACTGGGGATGCTTTTATTACAATTTCAATAGTTTGCAAATTTAGTTTTTAGTACTCTAATTCAAATAATTTAATTTTTTTTATTAATATTATTAATATTTCTAGGACGTAGCATATAATTTGGACTTTTGATCCATTTTTATCCAAAAAAGGTAAATTGAAAAATGGTGTGTGACGTGTTCCTATTTATTAATTTGCCGACACGTTAAGGGGTTATATTGGCGTCAGTTAGACCAAAAAATGAAAATGTTAAAAAGAAATTAAAGTGAAAAGCTTATACTTATTATTGATGTGATGTAAATTAAATTCATAGTTTGAAAAATCGCAAACCGTGCCGTCCTAAATTAATACTCCATCTAGCCCCTATAAATATACGTGATACGTCCTCTATACATATATATAAGTACTTTTGATCGATGTATTATTTTGAAGCGAAAAAAGACTATTTATTTATATAGGAATGAGTAATATTATTTAAAATATTAATAGTTCAAAAATAATTTTATATTAAAAATATTGTTAAGTATATTGTAGATAAATAACTATCAGTTAAAATAATAAAATTATTCAAATTATATGTAAAATAATATCCAAAAATAAGATGTGTATAAATTTGGAGCAGGTACTAAAATAGATACATATGCATATATATATATATATAAGAGATAGTAATATGTTTTACGTCAATTATTTCTACTATCTAGTTTAATAGTAACATTAAATAGCGTAGACTCTTTTCTCAAAAAAAAAAAAAAAAATAGCGTAGACTTTTGTAGTCATCATCACATATTTTTATAATTTTGTAAACATTTTAACAACTTTTTCAGTGGTATAATAATACAAAGCTTTTCCTTAAGGAAATAATTAAGTTCATAATACAATGTTACATCTTAGTTAATTGATTTTAACTGGTCTTTGCTTTTGTATACTACGGAAATTTATTAAATTTTTTGTGAATGTCATCGTCAAAATTTACTATATAAAGTGCAAAAATCATACTCTTTTTGTACCATAAAAATGTATCATATATTTTATTTTCTTCCATTCCATAAAAAAACATCATTTTTATTTTGGGACATGGCTCTATTTTCTCTTTTAACTACAATCACTTAATTTTATATAACTTCATAATTAATTTAAGGGCAAAGGTGCAGATTGGTCCTTAAACTCGACCCCCTAGAGCGTTGAGCCCCCCATACTCGGTCAAAGCGCGTTGACCTCCCTAAACTCCTGAGAAAAATGTGCAACTAAACCCACGAGTTTAACGGCGGTTTAACACCGTTAAGCATTTTTTTTTTTGGTCATCTTCTCCGGCTAGATTCCTTCAATTTTCCTGCGACATTCATCTGTCGAAAGGGGAAATCTTGACGGCGCCAATTCTTCTCCGACGAGCGCCCCACCCCAGCCAAATGTGAGGCGTAACCGGAGCAGATCTGCAACGACGGCTCCTCCTTGGCCGTCTGCTGCCAGAAACGCGAGAGAGGGATGAGGGGGAGGCGAGCGGCGGCGGCGACGCTCTATCCTTGGTCGTCCGCTGTTGGAGATGCGAGAGAGAGAAATAGAGAACACTCTCACGCATCTCCGATAGTGTCGGACGGCCAAGGAAGGAGCACCGCCGCCGCGCGAGAAATAGATGAGGGGGAGGCGAGCGGTGGCAGCGGCGCTCCATCCTTGGTCGTCCACTGTCAGAGATGCGAAAGAGAGAGGGAAGACAGATCCGTTGCCGGAAACGCGAGAGATGGATGAGGGGAAGGCGAGCGGCGGCGGCGGCGGCGCTCCATCCTTGGCCGTCCGAGCCGGTGGTTCTCGCCAGAAAATTGAAGGAATCCAGCCGGAGAAGATGACCAGGAAAAAAAAACGTTTAACGGCGTTAAACTCGTGGGTTTAGTTGCATCTTTTTTTCAGGAGTTCAGGGAGGTCAATGCGCCTTAACCGAGTATGAGGGGCTCAACGCTATAGGGGGGTCGAGTACAGGGACCAATCTGCACATTTGCCCTTAATTTAAGGGTTAAGATGCAGATTTACCCCTAAAGTGGAGGCCCCTAGAGCGTATACCCTTCATTCTCGACCTTGGCCTAAATACACCCCTAGAATCCATAAAAATGATGTATTTAAACCCAGCAAATAAACGATCGTTTCTCGTCGTTATTTTTTTTTTAATTTCTGAGCGGGACCCACTATCCACCACCATTCCCCTCATCCCCTTCACCCTCTCCGCAAAACCCTCCGGCACCGCCGCCACCGCCGTACAAAATCGAACCAGTCGAGCTGCATCTCTCATCTCCCTCGAACCACATTCGCACTCGAACCACTGGCCAACGTCTCCGCTAGAGACTGCTGCAACGCCTCCATACCCTGCGAAAGTGCGTATTCTGCTTGGTTCGATGACTGCTGCAGGTTACAGATCCCCGGCAGCTGCTGCTCCGTTAGAGGCTCAAGCTGGCTCACCAGAATCTGCACAAACCCCATCACACGCTCGTTCAACACACACAAAACAATGTGGAGTTGTTCCCACAAAGGTCGAACGACAGACCTTCAGAAGTTCCGACGGTCGAAAACCACCAATCCACAAAATCAATGGTATATATATATATCTGTCGGCGTCATCTCCACTGCGTCGATCACCGCTGAGAATTCCTCCACCGCCTCCATCTCCAGGTCGCTCTCCTCGTATCCTAAATAATTCTTCAACAGAATTTTGAGTGCCGAAAACTAGCAGTAGCTCATATGGATGTGCATGTTCATTCTCCCGCACCTCAGCAATGTCGGATCGAGCTTCTCGATGTGATTCATCGTGAACACGAAGATCCTCTCGCTGCCGTGTTGGGGCCGTCGTCGTCGCCGTTTGCACCGGGCTGCGACGCCACATAGTAGCTATTCTTCCGGGCGGTGGCGCCGCTCTTGTTCCTATTGGTGAGATGATTAATGGAGCAATCGATGTCCTCGATAACGATAATGGATTTAGAACTGGTCTTCATGAGGAGCTTCCCTATTGGCGAAATCCAATAGATCGACCATGATTTCAGCTTTCTTGGCGGGATCCATGGCCAAAGTGTCGAAGGTGCTGAGGAGCTTGAAGGGGACAGATTCCCAGGGATGGCCGCGGGAGTTGGTGTAGAGGAAGTGGTCCTGGTTCTTACGGCACAACTCGTTGGCTTTGTCCAGGGCGATGCTAAGGTAGGAGTTGTGGAAATAATAATGAAAGAAATATGAATAAATTTGTTGATATGTCTTGAGATCTGTAATCTGTAACCTAGCCGCATAATACAATCTGTTCTCTTTTCTATCCGTGGATGTAGCCAATTGGTGAACCACGTAAATCTGTGTCTTCTTTACATTTTCTGTTCGCATATTGCTCTATAATCCTATTCTATCACAACAAAATTAAATAGTGGGTCCCACTTGAAAAAAAAAATAAGTAAACGACGAGAAACAGTTGTTTTCTCGCTGAGATTAAATGCACAATTTTCATGGACTTTGGGGATGCATTTGAGCTAAGGTCGAGAATGGACGGTATACGTTCTAAGAGCCTCCACTTTAAAGGTGGATATACACCTTAATCCTTAATTTAACAATAATCACATATTTTCACTTGAGATCCAGTGTCCCACAATTTTATGTGTGTCACTGTGTCCCATTCTTATATCTATTATTTTAAAAATATTTTTTATAAAAATAAAATTTATTATAATACCATGAATTACATTTAATATTTATTTCAAAAAATTAATTTTTTTAAAAAGTATATACCATCACTTTGAATTTATCAACCTATTATTAGCTAATAAAAGTTAAATTAAGTAATAAAAGATAATTATATACCCTAGATTGATGAAATAAACCCTAATTAATAATCATAAAATTAAGGGTAAATATCATGAAAACTCCTAAAATATACCCGTTTTATCAAAAATACCCTGAAACTTTCAAAATGTTCTCTAAACCCTCAAACTATCACGTTTTTATCAAATATATCCCGCATTTATTCTTCGGTCACTAAAAACATGACGTGGCTCGCCGGATACCACAACATAATTTATATTCTATTTTTTAAAAATACAATGGCAAAAACGACGTCGTTTCATGCCATATCATTAAAAAAATTCACTATGAAATTTAAAATTCGCTCCTATCGTGTTTGAAATTCACGCTAATAACCTAGAATTATGGATAAACAACATAGAATATGGTACGAAACGAAGTCGTTTTTTCCAGGTCATTTTAAAAAAAAATAGAATATAAATTACATTGTGGCATTCGGCGAGCCACATCATGTTTTCGGTGATCGAAAAATAGATGCGGGATATATTTGAAAAAAATCTGATAGTTTGAGGGTTTAGAAATCATTTCAAAAGTTTCAGGGTATTTTTGATAAAGTGGATATAGTTCAAGGATTTTCATGATATTTACCCTAAAATTAAACTAAAGTACATAAAATTGAAATTGAGGAAAATATATATAAAAAAATTAAACAGAATTTAAAATGAGACATAAAGTGTGACATAAAGTATGGTATACCGAATCTCATTTATGTGGATGGAGGGTTTGTATATAATCATATACATAGTAGATTTTTCTCGTTCACAAAACTCATCAATAATAAAATAAGGGGTAATTGCCTGTAAATCCATAACGTTTACTCGGAATTGGTTTTTGCTCCCATTTTCGAAGGTGTGGCCCTCAATACATAACCTTTTATTTTGTCTCGTTTTTCTCTTGTCACCGGTTTTTTCTTACGCCGGCGCCGAAAATTACACCGTGGCAGCCGGAATTGACAAGGTGGCAGCCGAAAATTGACACACGGACATATTATTAACATGTGGAATAAAATTAAAAAAAAAAACAAAATTCTCCCAACTCCATCATCTTCTTCCCCTTCCTCCCCTCCCCCCACCCTCTGCCAGCCCCTCTGCCGCCTGCGACGGCGCCCGCCACCCCCTCCTCACCTCGGCTCAGCGGCGACGTGGTGGCTATTTCGCTGGAGGGGAGCCAAGGCAAACGCGCGGCGGCTGCGGCGAACCTAGGCGTCAACCTCACCAAGTTTCGTCAGCCCTTCCCACCACCACCACCAAATTCCGTCAGCCCTTCCCACCATCAAATCCGCCATTTTCGCCCCATTTCCGAGGAAGAGAGCTTCACCCAATTCCCCTTCCGCCATTTCCTTCCAGACCTTGAATCTTCCCCAGATCTAAACCCTTAAATCCGAAGCCCTAAATCCCCAAATCCGGTCTCCACCCTCGTCTCATACACCCCTCATTCTCAGGTAACGTCTTCCGCCGCCGCTGGAGTTCCGGTGGTGAGCAGCCCCCTCCCTCTCTACTGATTTTCACAAATTGACGGCGAAGTATCCTTCGCCTATGAACTACCCTTTCTCCTGCTATGCTAATAAAAAATATCGTTCGTGAACAGAGCTCGCGAGAGAGGTGAACGGACGAAAGGGGTGGCGTCCTCGGCCGGGCACGTCTTCGTCGGCGTGTGGTGGAAGCGGCAGGTGGGGAGGAAGGAGAAAGGGGGAAGAAGACGATGGGGTGGGGGGGGGGATTTTGTTTTTATTTTTTTATTTTATTTTTTTATTCCACATGTTAATAATATGTCCATGTGTCAATTTCCGGCTGCCACCTTGTCAATTTCCGGCTGCCACAGTGTAATTTCCGGCGCCGGCGTAAGAAAAAACCGGTGATAGGAGAAAAACGAGACAAAATAAAAGGTTATGTATTTAGGGGCCACACCTTCGAAAATGGGAGCAAAAACCAATTTCGAGTAAACGTTATGAATTTACAGACAATTACCCCATAAAATAATTGTCAACTTGATTGGTGAATGAGATGATGTATACCCGAAAAGACATTTATTTCTACTATTTGATAAATTGATTATCCGAAAACAAGAAGGTAACTGAGAGACGTAAAAGAAATGCTTTCTGACTTCAATACGCAGTCATCGTGACCTCACATTCAAGAATCTCACGGCCATTCTGCCAATTCTTTTTTTTTCTTTTTAACTTTTTGGTGCACATGATTACATTATATGAGTGTCTAAACATGCATATACACACACATAATTAATGGAAGTGATGGACAAGTTGAGATGAAGATAGAAGTAATAATGGAGGTTTATAAGAAGATAACACTGAACCCCAATTGTTGTCGATATCCAAATCATACTATTCCCTCCTTCTCACATACAATAACAAAATAAAAATAAACACAAAGATTAAAAATAAGATACTATAAATATAAAATAGATAAATACCATTTATTTGATGTATAGGAAATCAATGGACATGACATGCCTCAGCAGAGCCCGCATAGCCAAAGTGTAGTTCTATGCCTCAATATTTTTGATTCAATTAATACGTTCGCAGATCGCGAAATGACGATTTGTTGATTGCCACTCCTTGGACGAAAGAAGGCCATTCATCATGTGCGTGTGTTAGCTTAGCGGTAAAAAATTAAGATAAAAAATCTAAGATTTTGATTCGAGTCCTCTATCACGCGATCTTTATAATTTCTTTATTCACTTAAATAATTTATCAAAAAAAAAAAAAAATCATTTTGTTCTGAGTCTGCTGCAACCCAAATGACATCCTCTTCTTCGTCTAGTCCCATTTCTGAAGAATTTCATATTGAGCGGATTAGCAAACGTGATTCTCTCTCTCACTCTCTTATATATGTGGTGAAGTTGTCCTTTCAATATTTTCATAAAACCTTGATAAGAAGTCCAATTAATAAACACCGCGGATTGTTATGTAGCTTATATTCTAGTGTCCCTATCCACATTTTGTTGTAAAGCTTATACATTGAATTATGTTTAATAAAAGTTAGCTACGTATCAAATCGAAAGTGCAACCTATATCTATATTATATTAAAAAGGTAATTTCAATTCAATTTTCAAATTAAATGGTAATTTTGTAGTTATAATAAAATTAAAAAGTTTATTTATAAACTATATATTTTCTTTTTATTTCTTTTTTCTTTATCTTTTTTTCATTTCTTTCTAAAATTATGAAAGATCACGATAAGAACTTTAATTTTTATATATTTTATGTAAATATTTGATTTAAAATGTAAAAGTTATATTTATTTAAAGATTAAAATTTTAAAACATACTCTCTCTCTCTCATCTTTTTTTGAAAAAAAACTATTTTTCATTTTTTTATATTTTTTAATTTTCATTTTCATTTTATTTTTTTTAACTTATACTCCTTCCGTTCCATTTCAAATATCTCAAAATTATAGGACAATGTAATAGCTTTGAGACATTTGAAATGAGACGAAGGAAGTATCTTTTTTGCCTTTTCATAATATCAATTTTTATTAGTGTGATTTTTTTTTATTTTTTTCCAATATCAATTCAAATATATTTAATTAAAATTAATTTTATATTATAATTATAAATATGATAATTGAGTTGTTATCAATTTTATATAAATACTATAAAATATACCCTACAAAAAAACTTACCAAAAACCGACGAAAAATAATCCGTCGGTGATTACTGACGGAATACCGACAGATTATTTCCGTAGCTAATAATTCCATCGGTAATCCGCGGGTAAATTCAGTGATTTTGTGCTTATTAAAATTTGATAATTATTTTTAAATTTTACCAACGGAATTATTAGCTGTGGAAAATAATTCGTCGTAAAATATTATTATTATTTTTTAATTAATATTCTATTTTATTCTTATTTTTAAATTATTGAGAATATTTTAAAATTTATTGTTATTTTCAACAATAGTATTTTTTTAATTAACGATAATATTAACTTTTTATTATTTTAAATTCGATCATATATTTACCGTCATTCTTTCGTCGGTACCACAAGTCTTAGATATCATCTCGACATATTCTAAGGTTGTGAAAAAATGATATTGTATATTGAAATAGAGTTTAAATGAATTAATATGTGCTAGTTATATCAATAATACGCGTGATCTGTGCTGATGATCACTCGAAAGAAACTTCAAGGTTAAGCGTGCTTGACTTATAGCACAACTAAGATAGGTGACCCACTAGGAAGTCCGTCTTAACATATGAAATTAAGTTTAAAATACATTATAAATACCAAAATACTTGTGGGGGTATATAGTTAGTTTGATATATATATATGTGTGTGTGTGTGTGTGTGTGTGTGTGTGTGTGTGTGTGAGCTAAAATAAAAACACTTCTTAAAATATAAAATATAAACAATTTTCAGCCCTTAGATCATCAAGATCTACGGTTGATTCGCAACCATGTTGGATGAATTCATGGTCCTGAGTTCGAATCCCAAAGGTAGCAAAAATTTATTTTTCATAATTTGTAACCCTGTTGGATAAATTCATACGTGCTCTACATAAAATTCGTACATTGAAAAACGTTTTTATTTTTATTTTAAGAAGTGTTTTCACGGTAGTCCTTCCCTATATATATATATTTTTTTTTTTCTTAAAAAAAATTACCGACGTAATTTATTTCCGTCGCTAATACCGACGGCCATTTTCGTCGTTGATTTCAGACGACGCCGGCGCCGTCGCGTACTCGCTTACGGATTTTCAGTCGGTAATTTAGCGGTGGAGGCGAATTTCCATCGGTAAAGCTTTTACCGACCACTTTCACGGAGACATACGGCCTTTTCAGTGATCCCATATACCGACGAAATTTATTGCATTACCGACGGAACATTTCGTCGGTAATTGGTCAAATTTTTGTTGTGATCAAAATATTTTTCGTGCACTGCACGAAATGCAAATGCTAGTTTAATTAAATCGGGCAACTTAATGTATGAGTTGATTAATTAAGAGTCTGAAAATCTGCCAATAGTGTTTGTTGCTTGCTTCCTGTACAAATTCCATTAATTATAATTACAATTGGAAACGAAACAAATTAAATTGAAACAGATATTATATGATACTTAACTGATCAAATTTTTATTGATCAGAGAGAAATGAGGTATTATATGAAACAAATTGAAAGATATGACAATACATTATTGTGATATTATAAAAATAATAAATTTACAAAATTAGTTATATTTCGTGCATTAAGTGACCCTCTTAATTAACAAGTCGAATTTATGTCAATATACTATTATGTATATAACTTTTAGGTTATGCTTCAATGTTAAAGGGTTCTGAGGCGCACGAGGTACTCAACTGATTATGTGCACTCATCAGTCATCACGGTGGAATCCTGTCAATTATCACGATCGATCTAATTTTTGCATAACGGCTCTCTCTCTATAGGGTATAAATGAAAATACACCCTAGCTACTGTAATAGGTAAAATTCGTATGAACCAAAACTATATGGCCTAACGGGCCAGCCCAGCTCGTCTCGGCAGACAGAGCAGAGTAGAATGCCAGAACAGAGCAAACGGTCCAGAGCAGAGTGGACTTCAGAGCAGAGTAAACATGCCTGAGCAGAGCAGAGTAGAATGCCAGAGCAGAGCAAACGGTTCAGAGCATAGCGGACTCCAGAGCAGAGTGGACTTCAGAGCAGAGATAAGTTCCAGAGCAGATCTGGAAACCAGAGCAGATCTGGAAACCAGAGCAGAGCAGCTCTGGAGGACCAGAACAAAGCAGCTCTGGAAGATCAGAGCAGAGTAGCTCGGATGATTAGAGCAGAGTAGCTCGGATGACCAGAGCAGAGAGGCTCTGGAAGACCTAGAGTAGATCAGTTCTGGAGGAACAGAGCCAGAGCAGCTCGGCGGCACATACGTCAGCGCGGCCCAACGGGCCAGCCCGGTAAAACGATCCACACCACATTCGTGACACAAGGTCCAAAGTGGGCCCATATGCGGTAAATACGTAAACCCACTAGGAAAAACCCTAAACTCAACAATTACTTGGCGACTAGGTCAGACGAGAGTCGCGGAAGATCGTTTCCTAAGAAATCGGAACCGCTAGGGTTTCAAAGAGCATTCCAAAAAACCCTAACCCTAGTCGCCTCCCTGCAGGCCCATAACCTATATATATTAATTCACTAACACAATGAAGGGCGGCCGTCATTGATATTTATTCTTGCACTCACGATCACTGACTCTCGTTATCTCCTGCTCTCCCCGTTCTTCCGTTCCGCCTCCACGCTCACAACTCTCAAGGGTTCTGATCGCTCGACTAGCCCCGGTAGCCCGGACGTCCATCGCCCCTTATTCCACACCGCTCTTTAGCTTTAATTCAACTTCCGGGACACCCCGATCTTCTGGATGCATCAATTATTATTGTCTTCTCTTTACTATTTATTATTTTATTACGTTACTTACGCTTAATATTTCCATCAGTTTACTGACTTGAGCGTCGGAGACCCTTCCATCGACACCCCCACCGGTGCTCTTCGAAGGGCTCTAACGTTTCTTGTGGTTTCAGGTTGCTAGTGCCCGTCGATCCAGACGTGACTGACGTCACTTCCGTAATTGTTGGATTCACCCCCTACAGCTACCAATACCATTATATGGTGAGTGTTTGGATCGGGTTCTAGGTGTTAGGTCTGGAGGGTCTCGAATAGGTGTAGGGGGGAGGTGAATACACCTATAGGCTATTTTTGAAAATGAAACTTGAAACACAAACTGTTACAACCTTTTCAATTAAAAGAGTTTTAGCAAGGTAAAGATTGTTGACTGATACTGAATTCTCTTCAGTAAAGAGTTATCAGTTAAATCAGAAACTTTAACTGATACACGTAAGGCTTCAGTCAAGTTTGTTAAACAGAGAGATATTATGAATCTTATTGACTATCCGGAGATAGATCAGTTAGATTAATAACACACGCAGCGAAAAACTTTTGTTTCGAAATAGCCTGTGAGATTAATCACGTTGTCAGAAGTTAAGTTTCTCTTTGCAGTTAATCAGTTTTCAGTTTAAGAAAGTTTGAACACAAGTAAGAAGGTAAATACTGAAAGCTGTAAATAACATAGAGATTTTTACTCGGTTCGGAAAATACTTCCTACATCCACGGTCAGTTGATCAGACCGACAACTTCACTGGGCATGTGCTTACGGGTGCACAACAAACCTGGGCGTGTGCTTACGGGTGCACAGCAAACTTGGACAACTGAAGATCCTATCTTCAGTACCAACACACCTGGTTAGATTTCTCACTCTTAGCACATACTGAGCACTAAGATCTCTTCGGAGACAGAGCACTGGTCTGAACTCCTTAGAGCATCCACAATGCTTGCACCCGGAGTGGGTGCAATAGACATGGTCCCACTTCTATTGCACCCACTCCAACAATGGTATTGCACCCGCCTGTGTGCAATAGATTTTAATTTCATTTTCTCTTTACTTTTATTCTTTTTTCAATTTGAATTAAACAACTTCAATTTTAACAACATAAAATTCATTCAACTAAAAATCCAAACATTACAAATAAAAATAAAAAAAACAACAAATATTTAAAACATCCAATTTTCGAACTACGGGTCAACCGGACCAAAGCGTGCCCATATATGCTCAACCAAATCGTCGCGGAGGCGAGCATGCAATCGTGCATCCTTCAAGCTTGCATTCCGTGCCAAATAGGCGGCGAACTCCGGTGGTGCTCCGGAATTGAATTGTGTTTGAGGAGTAGAACTTGGTCCCTCGCCGTCGTCACCGTCAAAGTTACTTGCATTTCCACCTTCTTCCTCAATGATCATGTTGTGCAATATGATGCATGCAAACATGATCGAACTCATTTGCTCTGCCTTCCAGAAACGCGACGGTCCTTTAATTATACCCCACTGAGCCTAAAGAACACCGAAAGCTCGTTCCACATCCTTCCTTGCAGCTTCTTGCATCACCTTGAACCTTCGCTTCTTCTCATCGTTCGGAAACTGGAAGCTCTTCACGAACACCGGCCAGTCCGGATAGATGCCGTCTGTTAAGTAGTATCCTCGAGTGTGGTGAGAATTGTTGGCGAGGAAGTGCACAGCCGCTTCATGCCCCGCTAAAACATCGTTGAATAGCGTGGACTGGTGGATCACGTTGATGTCGTTGTTGCACCCAGCGACTCCAAAGAATGCATGCCAGATCCACAAATCTTGTGAAGCAACGGCCTCTAATATAATTGTTGGCTCGCCTTGATCCCCTCGAGTGTAGGCGCCGTGCCAAGCCACGGGGCAATTCTTCCATCCCCAATGCATGCAGTCTAGGCTCCCCAACATTCCCGGGAACCCATGGCGGGCTTCGTGCATTGCAGTGATGCGTTGCACATCGGTAGTTGTTGGCTGCCTCAAATACGTGCCGCCAAAGATACGAACGACGGCCTTGCAGAATTTCTTCAAGCATTCCAACGCCGTCGACTCTCCTATACGGAGATATTCGTCACAACAATCAGCAGAAGTTCCGTATGCCAATTGTCGAACAGCGGCAGTGCACTTCTGGATCGGGGAGAAGCTTAAGCGGCCAACAGCATCCGGACGTTGTTGGAAGTAAGGATCGACTTCTAGCGCATTGACAATGCGTAGAAACAACTCCCGGCTCATGCGAAATCGACGGTGAAAGAATTGTGGCCCATAAACAGGCTCGACGGCGAAATAATCGCGATGGAGGCGCTCGGCTCCACCTTCACGGTCACGACGAACCACTGCCCGCTTCTTCCTCGGGCGTGGTGAAGGTGGATCGAAACGATATGAACTTGCCACTGTCATAAAATTCACAGCACATCTCATAAAAAATAAATCGGGGGCTTGAGTAGGATCGGGAAGAGGAGGAAGTTGTGCGGGATCAACATGAACTTCTTCGTCGGATGAAGAATTTGAGGAAGAATTATTGTTGGAAGAATTGGTGGATGAAGACATTTTTTTTAAGAATTGAAGAGAATTGGTGGATGTAGTGTTTGTGATTGAGGGAAGGGGATATATATAGGTGAAAAAGGAAAAAAAAGAAAAAAAAATTCGGCCGAGAAGACCGTTGCCTTCAACGGTCAAATGACCGTTTAAATTTTTTTTTTAATTCGATTTTTTTTTTCCGGAAATGGGGCGCGTGTAAAACACGCCCCTCCTTCGCTCCCACTATTGCCGAGTGCGTTCGAACGCCCCCTCCCTTCGCTCCCGGGTACGGCAACGGCGCTGGGTGCGATAGGCCGGGTTCGATCCGACCATCGCACCCAGCAATGCTGATGCTCTTACAACTCAAACTCGGTCGATTGAAAAGAGGTTCGGAAACTTGCCAACTAGATTACAAAGAACATGTTCTCTGTAATCAGTTATACCTAGGCTTTGGGTATACAATATTTGCCTAAGTTCTAAGAGAATGTATGTAATCAGCAGTGACTGATTTTTGGCTTTGTGATTCTCTTCTTCGATTCAAACTTTAGAATGGCTTTGAATGCTCAGTAACGAATTCGACAACGTTTCAGCTTATGTAGTGGAATCAGTAAAGATTGAAGTGATCCTCGTGCTTTATTTATAGGAGACGTCTTGAATAGATCTGTTGGCAGAAATGGTCTTCAAGAATTCTTCCGTTAGAGAGTAATTTGAACTTGGGCCGAGGCTTCAATCTTCGAGGTTCCTTTGTTTGGTGAGAAGTGCTACTTTGAAGAGCAGGAGATAGGACATCTCTGAAAAAGGTAGTCACCAAAAGGAGTGGCCTCTGCAGAGAAATGACGATCCTGAGATCTCTGCATTTAATGCGGCTGTACTTATGGAGTGCGTGACTTCCTTTAAACTTTAGAGGTTCAGTCCGAGGAAGAATATTTAACTGATACTTGACTTTAGTATCAGTCCGCTGAATCCACGTGGCTCGCATTAAATAATCAGTCGTAACTGATTCTTGGACTGGTTAGTCAAATATCAGTATTTGACTTTGCCTTAATCGTTACATCAGTCGGCATCTTCAGTCTTCAGTCATTCGGCTTTAGTCTTCAATCTTCAGAACAGCAACTAAACTAGAAAAAGAACTCTAACACATGAGTTCGAGTTCGAACAGTTCTAGTCTATTACAAGAGAAAACCTATTGATTTTGGTATCATCAAAACTAGGATTATGATATTTCATTAAGTTCCCAACACTAGGTTAATCATGTGACTATCAAAAGTAGAGATCCACAAGTTCCACACCGTTCAAAATGATTAGGTGTCATTTTCGAAATAAAATTTATATTGAAATATTTTCAATGATTTTTTAAATTTGAGACGAGATAATGCTCATAAGTTATAGGTGATATGTCAATCTTTAAATGAGACGATGCTCATAACTCAATTATGGTATTTTAAACTTCGCACAAGATGATTCTCACAAGTCACCTTTGATCTTTAATCTCCATATGATTCTCAGAATTGAGTTATGATTTTTAAAACTCTAAACGAGATGATGCTTAACAATTAATTATAATCTTACAAGGTCCAGATGATTTGATTAACAACAATACGACACATCAATTCTGCAACATACCTTACGTCAAATTTACATATTTTCTTCTTCTTAATTTTCTAAAATCAACCTATTATAAAACTTTATCAAATAAAAATTGATATAACATAGTATTTCTATTATCTCAACCAAAAATTAATATTTAATTGACGATGATTGAGATTAATATTATTTGAAATGTACCACCAATTTAATTTGATCAAATTAAATTAATTAAAAAATAATTTATATAATGACTATTTCATAAACTATAATCATAAAAACAATATAAATGATTATAAATCACGACATAAAATAACATCCGTCGAATTTTGACGAGTTACACGCTAGTTTTTAAGTAATGTAAAAATAAATCTAATTTTTGGAGAAAGGATATTAATTTGTAAATATACGAATTTTTAGTATCATTTAGTTTTGCATATAATTTTTTTTCTTTTCTGAATTGAAATACATGGCTTTTCAATTTTTCTGAAAATTTCCCCAGAAATTGAATTACTCCAAATCAAATTTTACGTTACGAAATGAAATTGAGGCGTCCATCAAAACCACATAGTTCCAATACTACAAATTTTAAAATTAAAATAAGAAACAAAATGAATTCCAATCCAAACTACCTTCTGTAAGTACCGGGTTACACGTTCAAACTTTTACAGCTCAATAAAACTGGACAACAAGTAGAAGATCAAAAATAACAAGGAAGAAAGACGAAGTTACAGAGAATCAAAACAAACTAGAATGCCGAGTCGAGTAGAACTCTTCCCGCAAGAAGAATATCGCCCCGATAGTGCTCTTCGGTGTTGGCGATTCTTTCCCAAAGGTAAAACGGCAACGTCTCGACGGATGTAGCACCACAAGTCCGGTGAGCTCCGGCGAACTAAACAAGGATCAAGAACTGAGCAAGTATGAAATAAAAGGAATGCAGAGTTCCTATTTGGTGCAACCTTTTTCAGAGACACCGTACCAGATATACTTTGAGACGCCGTTCTTCACCAAAATATGAACCTCGAAGATAGCAGCCTCAGCCCAAGAAGTGACATTCTTTCACAATGGCAGAAATTCTGAAGACCATCTCTCCAATGGATCTATTCAATACTTCGCCTATAAATAGAGCTTGAGAAACACTGCAATCTTCACCGATTCAAACGCACAAGCTAAAACTCTGCCAAATTTGCAACTCAGCCTTCAACAGTCTTCAAAAGTTTGAATTGAATAAGAGAACCATCAAAGCAAAAAAAGTAGTTATCTGATTACAAATATTCTCTTAGTTTCTTAGGCAAATCCTTGTAAAACCTAAAGCCTATAATTGATTACTTGAGAGCCTGTTCTCAGTAGTCTTAGTTGGAAAAGTCCAAATCCCTTTTCAACCGAGAGAAAAGAGTGTTTGAGTGGTTGTTTAGCACCAGGTAAACTAAACATATCGGTTTCCTTGGCACCTGGTAAGCCAAGCGGGAGTTCGGACCAGGGTTCTGACTCCAGAGATCTTAGTGAACACTACGAGGGCACGAGGTGTGTCTTAGTGTACTAAGAGTGAGAAATCCACACCAGAGTGGTGTTGGTAGGTTTGCTGTGCACCTCAACGCATTAGGTCAGAGTGATTGTCAGATTAATCATCTGATCGTGGATTAGGAACGTTGTTTCCTAACCACGTAAAAATCATTGTGTTCTTTCCTGCTTTCAGTTATTTCTTGTTTGTGCAATTACTGATATCAACTAAAACTGACTAACTGAAAAGTAAAACTAAGGATTTTGAAGGTGTCACTTTTTTTAAAGGCTAGTTGAACTAAGTTTATTTTCCGCTGCCAGTGTTATTAGTCTAACTGATAAATTTGCAGATAATCAGTAAGATTCATAACACCTTTCAGTTTTCGTTCAAACTTGACTGAAGCATTATCTGGACTCAAGTTATCTGACTGAATCAGATAACTGAAGTCATCCACTGATTGTTATATCAGTATCAGTCACTAGCCTCTTTTCTATTAAAAACTGTTAAGTTCTTACATAAGTTTTTGCAAAAGAATTACCCTACAGGTGTTCCCACCCTCCTACACCTGTTCAGAGACCCTCCGGGACCCAATAAACATTTACACTCCCATTTTTCCAACAATCCACCACATGAGTGAGAAAGTCATATGCAAATATATGCAAACACTTAGCTCAGTCATCTTATGAAACAACATTGCATTTGGAAATGTAGTTTGTGGCTTTAAACCTACTATAGTCAATATTATCGAGTATACTGGTGGCCTAATGGATATTGTTCCTTGAACTAGTCCTCCTTGGTGTATACTTAGTCAACAATATTGACACAATATTGCTTCAATCCTTATTCGTTCTCACGTTTGTGTCCATTACAGGCCTTGGAACACCCATTTGGAATCATAAGTGCCTCTATCGAAGCGGCCACACTTCACACTTATATAGGTGACTCTTAATCTCAAGTATCCTGCTATACTTGACCTTCTAAAGGAATTCTAAAGTCATTAAAAGTCAGAGACTTAACCTCACCACGTGCCGGTTTTTAGAACACTCACTGTTCTACAAGGAATAGGCAAATTTGAGTGTTCAACACACGGATTCTCATAGCTTAGTTTTCCCATTGAACCAAGTTCCTGGGATTCTCCAGTCATCATGGTTGGGTGTCCACTATGATCATCCTTAAGATGTGGTTTTCAAACCACCCATTCCTCCTAATAGTTTATACATCTAATCTCGATGAATACTTTTAATCAAATGATCTGCTATATTATCTATTGACCTTACACACTCAATAGGAATAATCTCACTAAGAGATCAAACGTCTTGACGAAGATGTCAACCCCCACACTTTGAGGTATACAACATCACATCCAACAATTTGTACAACTTTTTAACAACACGTGCTATGATTTAACGATTTGTTCAAAAACAAGTATACTCGATAAATATCCTGACAACCAAATTATCACCATCTCAGAATGGATATTCATCGACATGTTCTACAACATGTGAGCCCAACTTGGTCATAGTCAATCTTGCACAATCAACAAGTCATTTGTGGAATCTCATGTTCCAACAAAATACAAACATTTACTTGACACTTGAGAAACCATGTTTCAACAAGTTATACTTGGCTGCAATTCCAACATTTTGTCTAGAATGAGCCCTCTTTGTTGTCTTTCTAAAAAATGAGCTTGACAACGAAACCTCAAGATTCATCACATTTAGACTACACAAAATGTTACTCTTGAATACCTTCCAAGAAGGAAATACCTTCTCAATCACCATTCTGATAGTGAAAGAGGTTAAACGAAAAAACTATTTAGTACGAACTATATATACGAGTATAAACTCCTATATTTGTTCCATCACTAAACGAGTTTTTTCACTGTTTTCCAACTTCAGCCACAACGAGCTTAACTACATTTGGCTATACTAGCTCGCTCGTTAGCCCAAACGGAGCCATCCCAAACTAGCAGATGTCCGTTTGTTTGCTTAAACGAATGAACATCAGAGGCAACAGGTGGAAGCAGCAATGAGGTCACCTATTTGCCCAAACAGATGCAACGAAGAGGAGTTGGTAGAGCCATTGGTGGCAGCGTCGCAAACGGGAATGGTGGACACCACTTTCCAAGTAAAGGATATTAAGTTTCGAAAATATTAAGTCAAATTAAAGTGTCCAAAAACCTTCAAGCTCGAACGTGTAGCAGCAGCAGACTATTCTTCTTGCGATTGTAAGTACCGGGTTACACGTTCAAACTTTTACAACTCAATAAAACTGGACAACAAGTAGAAGATAAAAAATAACAAGGAAGAAAGACGAAGTTACAAAGAATCAAAACAAACTAGAATACCGAGTCGAGTAGAACTCTTTCCGCAAGAAAAATATCTCCCCGATAGTGCTCTTCGGTGTTGGTGATTCTTCCCCAAAGGTAAAACGGCAACGTCTCGATGGATGTAGCACCACAAGTCTAGTGAGCTCCGGCGAACTAAATAAGGATCAAGAACTGAGCAAGTACAAAATGAGAGGAATGCAAAATTTTTGTGTGTAAAATATGCCATGCACTAGATGCCTATTTATAGGCTAGTCTCATCATGGGGAAATTAACACACAATTAAGTGTAATAATCAACCATATGGTGGTTACAACGGTTATGGCATGAATAGCCATAAACCACACATTCAAAATTAGGAGTTACACTTTGAATACCATCAAGATTCAAAGTTCAAAAAATCTCTTGTGTGCTGGACCAAACCGCCTGCGGTTTGGGCTACGTTTTGAAACATAAATGTATCCCTTTTTAGGTTCTGGATCAAACTATCCACAGTTTTAGACTACGGTTTATAACAGAATCAGAGAAGTCCATCAACACACAATTTTAGCATATCATTTCTCACTCACATTGGGAAAATGAACATACTACGGTCTACTCAACGAGTAGGACAATTTAATAAATATTTTAATCAAATAAATAATATTTAATTAAACATTTACACTCCCGTTTTTCCAACACCTTCCATAGCTGCATCTCATCTTCTCTCTACTCCAGGTGCTATTCTCGCCCCTCTTCGTTCCTACTCAACATAGCTCTTCTATCCCCGCTTCAGCCACCACGCTCATCTATAAGACTATAACTATAATATCTCGATTTTTCTTATTAAAATGTAAATTTTGAACTTAGAAGATTAAGATGATTCGTGTTCAAAGAAAGAAAATAAATTTTAAATTTTAATTCTAACACAAAATAATTTATAATATTTGTTTTTGTAATTTCAAGTTATATAATTTGCATGCATAGATTATTAAATTGATGTATATTACACTTCATCTGTCCACGAAAAATAGAGCAAACTTACTATTTTTGGCATTCACGGAAAATGGGATATTTTTCCCTTTTAGTATATGGGCTCATATCTTTTTCCTATCTTCTATTAAATACCCTTTATTTTCCAAAAAAAAAAAAACATTTTTAATTCAATTTCAATCACTTATTTCATACAATGGTGAGGCCTTTTTTTACTACATAAAAAACGTACCACTCATTTTATTAAATTTTGTGTCCAAAAAATGTGCCCATTTTTCGTGGGACTAAGGGAATGTGAATTTAATTTTATATATAGTAATTTGTATTGATTTGCATAAGAATTTGAAGATGTATTTGTTGGGCTTTAACAATGTTTGGGTTGGGCCTTTGAAATAAATCCATTCAAGCCCAACTTTCACTAAAATCAGATATTTTCACCATTATTAATAACGAGGATGAACTAAATTAATTAAGGTTAAATTTATTTAATACAGGTTAAGATCGAATTGAGGGGCTTCACCCACGTCCCCATTTTTTCCTCTTAAAAAGGCTCTCCTTATTTATCTTTATCACATTCTCAAAACTGGAGCAAGGTAAAGTTGATTATATCGATACTGTTCGTGGCCGACTTCGATGTCCGTTAGGAGGTGTTTCGATAAGAAATTGGGCTACCGTTTAGTTAAGGAAAGCCCTTTAAGTAATTAATTGGGCCACGTTTAAGCGTAGATTGATAAAGGATTTAAATGTTTTAATCAATTAATAACAATTTAACTTGAATTAATTAATTATTTTTTAAAAGGGTCAATGGCGTAATATACACAAAATTTGGTCATTTTTGCTTTTTGCACATGACCTTCAATTTAATCTCAGAAAACATGAAATTTTAATTTAGTTGAAATGTACATGCGGCCATGCCTCCGATTAAATTAAATTTGATCGGCATATGACATGGACTTTTATTAACGCCGTGGCACTATGCGTGGCATTCTTTAATTAGGGTTAATGGTCGTAAAATACATGAAATTTGGCCATTTTCGCCTTTTGCACATGACCTTTCAATCCATTCTCATTTCTCACTACATTTGGCTATTCTCTGTGAATCCTTATTATATATATATATATATATATATATATATATATATATATGAGTTAAAATAAAAATTTATTTTAAAATATAAAGTATGAATCATTTTCAGCCTTTAAATCATGAAGATCTACGGTGGATTTATGACTCTGTTGGATGAATGCTCCTAAGTTCAAATCTATAAGGAGCAAACAATTTAATTTTCGAAATTCAGACATTTAGACATCTAATTCAGTCATATTCTATATATAATTCATTAGTTCATATTTTATATTATAAGATGTGTTTATTCCTATTTTATACTCTAAGAGCTATTTTTAGAATAAATCAATAAAACTCATGAACAGATGTATATATTTAATATGTTAAAAAATTTGCCTCCTCTAAGATTAGAACCGAGGTGAAAATACATGTTGATACAGAATGTTGATTTATTCTACTATATATATATATATATATATATATATATTATTAAAATACAATTTTATTGAAAGAGAAAAAAAGAAGGCTGCTAAATCCTATAACTATTTTCGTTTTCGCGTTTTACATCGATTTCAGAAATTCTGCCTCAGTATATCACAACTAATCCTCCAGTCGCGATTTGCATCTGGCGAAATTTTCCGGTAACATAACTTAATCTACGTGGCATTTTATTTGCGGACAAGGGTGATTATCATCTACATGGCAATTACCTGTTAATTTTTTTTTAAATGACGTGTAGTGAAATAACGTCGTTTTCAAGTTCCGCCCACCTCTCTCTCAAGCTCCGTCGGCGAAGTTGCTGCCTGTCGGCCGGAAGGCCACTGCCCTTGTTCCCCTCTCACAGACCCTCATCCGCGGACATATCCGTCTCAACATTCCCCAATCCAACCCCACTTCACCGTGTGCCGCCGCCACCTCTCTCTCAAGCTCCGCCCACCTCTCTCTCAAGCTCCGCTGGTTAAGTCGTTGCTCGCCGGCCGGAACCCTAATTCAGCAGATCTCATCTATCTCTCTGTTCTCCTCCCTCCGATCTGGGTTGACGCCGCCCCACAGAGCACCGTTTCCTTCCTCGGCGATGGCGGAGACGTCGCTTCCTCCATCTGCTCTCAAAACTCCCATTCGCGGACATATTCGCCTCACCATTCCCCAATCCAACCCCACTTCACTATGCGCCACTTCTCTCTCAAGCTCCGCTGGCGAAGTCGCTGCTTGCCGACCGAAACCCTAGTTCAGTAGATCTCATCTATCTCCATGTTCTCCTCCCTCCGAGCTAGCTTGACGCCGCCCCACGCAGCACCGTCTCCTTCCCCAGCCACGGCGGAGACGCCGCTTCCTCCTTCTCATCTATCTCTCTGTTCCCCATTCCAACCCCAGAACCCTAATTCAACAAAACGACGTCGTTTTGTGACTAATAATTTCAAAAAAACGCAAGGCAAAAGACGTCATTTTGCCTATCAGAATTCTATGCCGCGTAGATTAGTCCGGCTACCAAGTCATCTTCAATTTTGCCGAAAACTTCGCATGATGCAAATCGCGACTTCTTAATTAGTTGTGATATACTGAGGCAAAATTTTTTAGAACGATGGAAAGCGCGAAAACGAAATAGTTATAGGATTTAGCGGCTATTAGCCCCAAAAAGAAAAAGCCTAAATGGAAACCCTTGAAAGCACAACGACGCAAACTAAGGGACGAGCCTCATTAAAACCTTGTTACAGAAAACCCCATGGGAAAAACCGTAACAAGGAAAAAGAGTACTCGTCTAAGCAGAAGAACAGAAACCGGCAATGGGGGAGGAAGAACTTCAGGAGCTCCGGCCATATGAGTTAAAATAAAAATTCATTTTAACATATAAAGTATGAATCATTTTCAGCCTTTAGATCATAAAGATCTACAGTGGATTCATGACTCTGTTGGATGAATGCTCCTAAGTTCGAATCTATATGGAGCAAAAAATTTAATTATCGAAATTCAGACATTTAGACAGCTAATTCAGTAGTTCATATTTTATATTTTAAGATGTGTTTATTCCTATTTTATACTCTACGAGCTATTTTTAGAATAAACCATAAAATTCATGAACAGACGTATATATTTAATATGTTAAAAAACATGCCCCCTCTGAGATTAGAACCGAGGCAAAAATACATGTTGATACAGAATGTTGATTTATTCGAAGAAATTATTGACTTATTCATTTGTTCCAAATTCATTCTCCATTCTTTCAATATACAACATTTTCTATTAACCTTGCTCCAAAATATATATATATATATATATATATATATATATATATATATATATTCTATTAACCTTTCTATATATATGTATAGGGAGAGCTTCAAGTAAGAACTGTTTACCTTATTTTTGAGTGTTATTATTGGGTTGTGTGATACACATTCGAGCATACTCTGTGCATATTCGTGCCATTTTATTCTTGCTCGAGTGTTGTTTGCTGCATTTTCTTGTTGGTGCAGGATTCCGGAGTTTGGGAAGTTTTTCGTGAAGTTTTGAGCATTTTTGGATAAAGAGGCAACTGCCGGAGCAGCTGCCGCCGCCAGACTAGGCCACCGCCTCCGGGTAGGCGGCCGCCTACTCTTGCGGCCACCGCCGCACACACGGCGCCCGCCTAGCCTCGCCGCTCGCCTACCTTGGATTTACGAAAGGGGTAGTAGGCGGCCGCCTACTTTCTGCGGCCACCGCCTACTTCTAGGCCACCGCCTACTTCTAGGCGGCCGCCTACTTTCTGCGGCCACCGCCTACTTCTAGGCGGCCGCCTACTGCGTATTTCTGGCAGTTACGGATTTTTGGTTTAAAACCCATTTTTAGGGTTTTTCTTGGCACTTCTCGACCCCAGCAGCCTCCTAGGCGATTTTCCTTGTTTTCCCTTAGTTTTAGAGTAGCTAAAACATCAACAAACATCTTGTGGCTTCGTGGATTGAAGATTATGATTGTTTTCATTACATTAGATTGAAGATTTGGATCGTACTCGCTGTAAGAACTTAGTTATTGCTTTCTATATGTTTGAATGCTAGTCTATTTCCTTTGCATAGATTATTGTTGCTTCGAGTTATTTGATGATTGATTGTTCTTTTATCTCGCCTAGATAATCGTTGTTCTTATTTGATTGAATTATCTAATGCTTTCTAGATTGCTAGTTAGAATCCTAGGTTTATTAGTTCCCTGCGTTCTTAATCTGCTTCCTATTTTCGCCTAGATAGATTTATATGCTTTCTGTTGATTCTGCATTAGATAATTTTACAAGCCTTATTTAATTACGCCTAGATTTAAAAGAGAGAGTGCCAGACCCAGCTATCTGATTAGAGTGTGTAGGTTTATTTCCTGTTTCCTGTGAGTAGCACAATTGAAGCCCTGCTAAGCCTTCCTTGAGAGACGACTTGAGTCACCTTACCGCCCTAGGACGACCTCGTATAAATTCGAGTCCATCCGCTAGGTGTTTTAGGATGAGTCAAATTTTGGCGCCGTTGCCGGGGATCGAACCCGGGTCACCCGCGTGACAGGCGGGAATACTTACCACTAATTAAATAAAATATGAACATAGAACTATTTTCAATCATTCGATCATTAAGATCTATGGTGGATGCATCATCTTAGTGGATGAATGCAGCACCTGGGTTAGAATCTTGAAGTGAGCGAAAATGTTATTTTTTCGAGCGTAGTAAATTTAGCAGCGAATGCATTAATTTTTACAACAAATACAGTAAATTTAATGATTCTTTTGTTCTTATAAAAATTGTAGTTCTCACTAGAACCACACGATATATATATATATATACATAACTTTTTTGGGGGGGAGGGGGGATGGGCTTTAGCCCCCTAGACCCCATGGATTTGCTCCTATTTATATGCAATAATTATTTTCAAAATCTTAGAGCATCCACATTGGTCGGCTCATAAAGTTGACTCGAATCAATCTTTGCTATGAGTCGACCGATGTAGGCCTCCCTGGCTCGAGCCGCGGCGTGTTGATTTAAGCCTAGCTCATTCGCATTTTATGAACGATGTGTGTATTACACACGTCTTAATTAAAAAAATGTTTGAATTTTGTTATGAACAACTTTCAGCTGAACAACTTTCAGCCAATTTTTTCCCTTTCTAATTTTATCTAAACATAATTATTGGAGTATTTTGAAGATTGAAATTATGTCACATAGTGATACATGAATAACATAAAACTTTACCATTGTCCCATTGTAACAGCCCAGCTCCAGATTTGACGGTTGTCCCCACAGACCGATACGAGTATTTTCTAGCGTGTTTTGTCCTCACTCGCATGCTCCCCGAGAAACTTCCCAGGGATAAATTATTTATCTAATTTTATCTTAAAGCACGCTTAATCTTGGAGTTTCTCCCATGTGGGCACCAGAAAAGAAGATGCATGTTGTTAGTAAGAGTAGCACCTATTGATGAGCCCAGGTTTGTGCTCTGTTTTCGAGTCTTTCTTAGGTCTAGATAGAGTCTTTTCCTTGTGTTTCTGTGTGTTTGGTCGCCTGGGAGGGCGTAGTTTCAGAGTAGGGATTGCATTTGGGCAGGAGGAGCTTTTGGTGCAAGAATGCTGTTACATCTCGCGAAAGAGGCATGGTTCAGAAGTGAAGGAATTCTGGAGAGCTTGGCAAGCTGAATAAGGATCAATAGTCCGAAAAGCAGCAAGTTGGGCAAACCAATCCTTTGCCCAGAAAGTACCGCGCGTGATCTAGTAGGCATAAGGAAGAAGGAGGAGAAGAGAATGCAGATAGAGCGCAACAGACGGGCGAGGTAGGATTGCAGTGTAGGACGCTTGATATGGGCCGAAGGTGTTAGCATCCAAGAAGAGACCGATAAGGCTAAATCCATGCCTTGTCCAAAGAAGGAAACAAATCTTGCAAGATTAGGTCTAAAGATTTGGATGCATCTCCCCTCCATAAGTGGATCCGGCTGCAACATCATGGGCTGGGCCTTCGTTTTCCCTAATCGCGCCTATAAGAACCTGAGGAGTAATTCCAGAAAGGGGGACGCTCAGAGACCGGCTGCTGCGCAAGTTTTACGTTTGTTCATAGTTAGAGCTTTGCCCAGGCTATGGGCGTAGATAATTTGTTTTTCGTTTATGCTTGGAACGACACTTTTGGCCGTAAGTACCCTTTCACTTTTGCAAGTTTAATTCAGTACTTTCAATTCAGTTTTAATTATGTCTTTTGCTTGTGTTCTTTACTTTATATCCGACTAGTTTAATATTCTGATTTGGGCGAGATAAGTTGAACATGAATTAATAAGTTCAAGAGGTCTAATACGGGCATAATAACTATATGAGCATATTCCCGATACACTAGGTTTGATTCAAAACGGTTTGGGCAACTTGGTTAATTAACTGATCACTAGTTAACTAGGGAGTTTTGGCCACAAGTAAACTCTAGGCAAAAGGCGACACGCCATCGACCTCCGGAGAGTACAACAAGTGTTGGAGCCGTGGCTGTGGTGAAATATTCCACATAAGAGTCAAGTTGGGTCTATCTAGAACCAAATGCATTCTGGGCAAAGCACTCTTAGCGAGAGGCCAACATCGAGAGTGGATGTTGCCTGGGGCAGTTAATTCACATTAGCTGATAACTTCTACGGGATTATACACCGAAAGGATAGATTGGGCAGAGGGTTGTTGCGTGCGTGACAAGTGACAATAGGGTGTAACTATCTTTTGCCTATAACTAACTGGTATGCGATTATAGTGAAAAATCTTTGCACCTATGACCGAACGCCTAGTTCATGTTTAACGAGTCAAACACAAGTCAGAATTGTTTTGTTATTTGATCAAGTTATTTTTGTTATTTCAGTTTAGTTGAAAACCCCGTTCTGCCCATAAGCGAGTTGTGGTCAGAACCCTTAAGAAACAAACCCATTATTAGTGACACCCTTGCAGGAGAAGTTCCTGCTATGTTCCCTGTGGATTCGACTCTGGACTTACTGCTAGCTAACCTAGTTGTGGGTATATGATAAATTTATTTGCTCGAAGCTAAAAGGACGGCTTCGTCACCTATCAAATCACTTAAGCTCTCCTCGAATTTGCAGTCCCATACCTGCATATTTTGGGAATCCCTCTCGTTCGGGTGTGTTCCGGTTCATCCCTGCGCCCCTTCGCTTGGAAGTTTTAATCGGAGCCTCTCCTTGTCCGTGCCTCTTTTTACACCGGTGATCACTCCGCACTTCGTCCCCCGGGCGTCACAGGCCCACCAGCTTTCGCTTAGTTCATCCCTGAACCACACCATACTGGGAGAGGTTCGGCTCTGATACCACCTGTAACAACCCGGCTCCAGATTTGATGGTTGTCTCCACAGACCAATATGAGTCTTTTCTAGCGTGTTTTGTCTTCACTCGCACTCTCACGCTCCCCAAGAAGCTTTCCAGGGGGTCACCCATCCTGAAATTGCTCCAAGCCAAACACGTTTAACCTTGGAGTTTCTTCCATGTGGGCACCAGAAAAGAAGACGCATCTTGTTAGTATGAGTAGCACCTATATATCAAATCACTTAAGCTCTCCTTGAATATGCAGTCTCATACCTGCATATTCTGGGAATCCCTCTCATTCGGGTGTGTTCCGGTTCATCCCTGCGCCCCTACGCTTGGAAGTCTTAATCGGAGCCGCTCGTTGTCCGTGCCTCTTTTTGCACCGGCAATCACTCCGCACTTCATCCCCGAGCGTCACACCCATTAAGGCTGGTTGTCGCGGCTTGAGATCTATGGCCGCTGCTGGGAGTTGCAGTCCAGCCCGGGTGGCCTTGTTGGCGTAGCTCATTTGCTGTCTTTCTATCGAACACTTGGCGGAGCTGCGGATTTTGTTTATTTTCTTTCTCTCTTTTTCTTTCGTTGCCGTTGAGATGTGGGGGTCTTGAGGGCAGCCATTTGTTCCATGTGTGTTTTAAGTCTTTTGTCCGTTGTTTTTTATTTTTTTTTCTGTGTCTGGAAGCCGAGCTGCTTAGGGGTGATGGTTAGGCCGAAACCTTTGAAGCTGTCTCATTTCCGCACCTACACAGATTTTTCATTTCTAGATGAGTACTCTTTTTCCTTTCTAAGTATTTTCCCTTTCGGGTTTGCCTTAAAAAGGTTTTAACGAAGCTCGGCCCTTAGTTTGCTCTCTTGTGATCTCAAGGGTTTCCTAGGTTACTTTTTCTTTTTTAATAAAATCTCTATTTAATAAAAAAATAGAACTTTACCATGGTCCAAATTTAAGTATAGGTATCATGCTGAAATAATTGTTTATTTTAATTTATGTTTTTTATGTAATTTAAATTAATACAATTTTAATTCAAGTAAGTGTGTGATTTAAATTTGTATCATTAAAATTAAATAAAAAGATAAAAATAAAAACTAATTCATATGAGTCAGTAGGATGAGTCAGACCAATGCAGACTTTGACTCATAAGTGGTCCCGGAGCATGACTCAGGAGCATGGATGAGTCAATAAGTGACTCAATCAATGCATGTGGATGCTCTTATATCCTTTCAAGTTCATTTCTTTTTAATTTTTATTCTCTTTAATAAAGATTTTCTCTCTCTAACTTATAAGCTTAATTTTCGAAATACTTTGTCATCTTATAAGTTTGTGAAAAATTATATCTTATATATTTTTAAAATATTTTATAAGTTGTTAGAGTTTATAAATTTTTTCTAAAAATAAACTTAGCTAAACAACTTTATAATATTTGTAGTATTTTAAAATCTCAAATCACTTTCTTTAAAAAAAAATAACTAAATAAATTGTAGATTTGGGTTGCATTGAAAAAGAAGATTTTGATTGCAATTGCTTGAAGAAAAGGGAAAGGAAAATTTGAAACAATTGTTCACATGGGAGAGAATTATGACACTCAACTTGTAGATAGTAGTAATTATATATCCAAGATAATATATTCAAATTACCTGGAATGCACTCTCCAGAATTACGAGTCACAACTGCATAACACTACGACCAAATATAGCAAATTAGTCTAATAATAATAATAATAATAATAATGCATGTTTTCGAGATCCTATATTATTTGTCTTGTTCAATTGAATATACCAACGTCGTAAGGAGGCTTAGACTATAAAACTTTTTTAAAATATAAATTACAAAGTCATCAATTTTATGTAAAAATGCATGAATTTTAAATTTTAAATTTTCACTCCCTATGAAATTTGAATATATGATCATAAATTTATCCAACAAAATGATGAATTCACTGTAAATATTTGTGATCTAGAAATTGAAAATAATTCATAATTTATATTTAAAATGAATTTGTATTTAACTCATCCCGAGCAACGTATATAAGAGCATTCGCATTGATGCCTACTTGATAGCTTACTTGATAGGAGGGGACCACATTGAGTAAGGAGATCGCATTTTTTTAGTTTTGATTTTTATACTTTTCATTTAAATTTAATTGTCCAAATTTAAATAATATAATTACTTAAAATTAAAATTACATTAAAATTATATTAATTTTTGTATTATTTTTATTAATAGATTTTCACTCCACAACTTGAGAAAATGTGCCTCATTTAGCACCAAAAAGTGCCTCCCTAAAAACGCATGTAACATTAAAATAAATTATAAAATAGCACAAAAATTGAATTATAATAGAAAACACAACAATCGAGTCTACTCGATTCTTCGTGTAATATTCGAGTAGAGGCTGGCTTCATCGGTCTACTCGATCTCGCCCTTACTCGAGTAGGGGAGATCAAGTAAGGCGATGCGGATGCTCTAACTTATATATATGACGAGTGTAGCGCATCATCATCTCTATTTAAAAATTTTAATTTCTAGTTCTTAAAAAAATTCTTAATAAATAAATTGTGTGAGCTTTTTCAACTAACTGATTTACTTCAATGAGTAAGAGGTGTACTCAACACTAGTGAGAGTGGACCAAATCCTACCATTATGTCACATGGCTTACCACTTTGGTCCTAACTCTATTCTCATTTGTTAGTTGTTACCCACTCCTTCAATCCCAATCATATATTGCCACACCTTTCAATAATTTATTTATTTATTTATTATTAAATAACAAAGTTATTCCAGAATAGTAGAAAAGTAGATCTTGGACCCAAGAATAGCAGGCGTAATTGAGAGTAAAAAGAATTCATGGAAATTTCTTGGAGTGGAGGCTTTACAATATCTTTTTCTTTTGAAAAAGTATACCTAAATAGGTTATATCTAATTTACAATGCTCTTTCAAATTTAACAAAGATTGGAATGATGTTAATTCTTTCGTATGAGATTTTATGTCCTATAATTTATTATATTTTATTATTATTTATATTTAGTTATTATAAAATAAAAAATATATTGTTATATATAAATCTTAATTCATATTTTTCATCAAAAATTAAAATTTAAAAAGTTGTACATTCTATCGTTGAATTAATGAACCATAATAAACAATTATTAATTCAAAAATTAGAGAATAAAAATAAAAATTAATTCAAAAATCTAATTAAATTAGTAAACTCCAGTTAATTATCATAAAATTTTACTAATAATAGTATCGATAATATATAAAGAGAAAAAAAGACAAAAAAAGAACCTAAAACCCTTGAAGGCACAAAAAATGCAAACTAAGGGCCGAGCCTCGTTAAAACCTATATAGGAAAATCCTCGCGGCAAAACCCTACATAGGAAAAAGAGTACCCGTCTACAAGGACCTACAAAAGAACCCGAAAAAACCAGGACAAGAGCGGAGGACAGCTTCGGGAGCTCCGGCCTAACCATTGCCCCCAAGCCGCCGGGCTCGAAAAGATGCATCACCGACCAAAGACACCCCAACCCACAAACCGCCGTACTCCAGCCGCTCACAACCACGGCCCACAGCCGGCGAACCACCCGCAAGCCCAAACCGAAGCAACATAAAAAGACAAGAGCACCCCAAGTGCTCGAACAAAATACCCAACCAGTAATGACCAAGAACGCAGAAACCAAAATCACAATCAGCGGATGTGACTATGGTTAGCTATGTCAAGCGTCACTGCCTCATTAATCTCCTCAACAGCATGCGACCACCAGCCCTCATGACGTGAGGGGTAAGCCATAATATCAGCCGCCGCATTTCCTTCTCTATAAATGTGAGAGGCTCGAAACGCCATCTCTTCCAACCTCACGAGAGTTTCTTTACAATAAGCTCGGAACCTCCAAGGAACCTCCTATGGTACGATGCTGTAGTAACTCCACAACATACGTTGAGTCCGCTTCAAGCCAAAGACGGCGCCAGCCACGGCCGTGAGCGATGGCGATCGCAGTAATCACCGCTAAAAGTTCTGTTTCAAACGCGAACCTCGAGCCCTCCTTAATATGGAAACAACCACAAACAGTCGTTGTGTGATCATGAAAGACACCGCCAGCAGCGACAGAGCCCGGCGAACCCACAGCGGACCCGTCAGTATTAACCTTGATCCAGTCCACATCCGGGGGCCACCAAAATTTTACTAAAATATAAGAACTTAAAATGAATGAGAAAAAAAAAATAGATACGAAATGGAACATTGGACTATAAAATCTAGAGGTAGTTTCTACACTAGCCATACAAAATAGTAAAAATCAATAGATGTTCCCAAATATAGTTTCAATAAATTATAGCTAAAATTAAGTGTTTGGGATATAATTACTTTTTCCCTTCTCTCTTGTACGTACAAAAAATATCGACGCAATAGACCTTTGCACTTCGTATCATTTGTTCCAATACATGGCACGATAGACCTTATCAATGTTGGCACGATAAACCTTCGCACGAATGCTATGAAATAATATAATTGAATCATTCTACCAAACACTTGGCGCGAAAAGGCATTGGAACTGAATGGTGCGAAATAGCATATTCGTACCATTCGTCCCATTTTTTGTCGCGCCAAGTGTTTGGAACGAATGGTGCGAAATGACATATTCATAGAATTCGTTCCAATCTCAAGTGCTAGTTTTATTATCACAAATGTTGGGACGAATGGTATGAAGTGCGAAATAGCCTACTTATGCCAACACAAATTCGAAAGACCTTGACATGAATGATGTGAATAGGTCATTCCGCACAATTCTTCTCATTATTTGGCACAACAACAACTGGGTCGAATGGTTCGAATATGTCATTTCGTATCATTCGTTCCATCACTTGTCAAGAATAGGCCTTTGGACGAGTGCGAAATAGAATATTTGTCACATGTGTTTGCGCAACAAAAAATTGTAGTAACACGGAATGACACTAATTTGAAAAATAGCACAAATTCGAAACAACATTTTATTCATCTTCTTTATTTTACAACAAATACAACTACATAAGAATCTCACAAAATAACACAAAATGAAACCAAACCTCGCAAAATTATCTGTCAGTAAAGAGTCGAGTCAGCATGTAACTTTGACAGAATAACATAAAAAATTGGCTTAAACCTGAGAGACAGCAAAGTCCATCAACTTCTACAAAACTTAGTACACTTGGTACGAAATGACAAATTTCGTAACATTCGTGCATCACACATGTGGACGGATCCCTACTATTTAAAAAATGGATGATACTAGTGGATATATTTGGACCATCCATTCCTCTGGTTGACACGACAAATATTGGTACGAGTGAAACGAATTCACACGATTTCTTTCCACGCTTTCTTATATCTGGATTTCAAGTTCTGAATCTCAATGTCTGAAATCTGGATTCTCAACTCGTAATAACTCTCTCCCAATCTCAACTCCTGAAATCGACGTCTACTGAAAAATTGCAATTTCAACCGCCGCGATTCAAGTCGTCGGCATGATTTGAGACGACCCCAGCGATTCCTCACGCCGCCGTCAACTATAATCGATGCCCTAACCCGATTTTCCGGTAGGTTTTTTCACTTCTTTTCTGAAATTGTTGCTTTAAATTGTGGTAGACTGAGATTTTCGAACTGAGGTTTATGTCCCTTAGTTTGTGACATTCAACACCAACATTCAATTCCATCTCATAGTTTATGTCCCAATTCACGTTTTCTGTTTAATTAATACTCCTATATATTTTTTGTTCTTCTGAAACTGGGAATGTGAAGGCAGCATTGCAAGAGAAAGATGCCGAAGATGAGGATGATGTGGACTCAGACGCATCTTGGGAGATACTTAACGAGGAAGTGAAGAATATTATCTTCACCAGCGATCTCGCTCTACAGATTACCTGCTCGATTTCATGTCTATGAAACTGGAGAAGCCATTGAAGAACATTTAAGAGAGAAGAATGTCTATGCCAAACGACGACGTGTTGTTCTTTTCTTGAGAGACGTATTAAAACGTTTTTCCAACTAGATATTTAATTCCACGTAGATATGTCATGTTGTAACTCCGGCTATCCATGTCAATTTTCGATTGTCGAAAATTTTTAATAGGACATGGATGATATTTTTTGTGATAGGTTGAGTATCGTTTTGGTATTATTGTTACGTTGGGACATTTTTGAGAATTCGCTAAAACGATGAGACAAAAAGTGATCTTTATCCAAATAAATATAACAAAACTCATATATTTTTTTACGTAAATAGAGAAGGGCGGAAATAATTCCGTCCGAGACAATTAAAATTAATTATAATAATATTGAATGAACAACAATTAATGTTTACTATTCTCAATAAATATTTCGAATCATTAATGCTAAAATCTATACACTTGTTTTTCTTTTCTTTTTTTTTTTTCTCGGGGCAAGGGAGTAAGAATTGTCTATCTCACTTTGTTCCCAGTATCAATTTTTTTTATTCTTTATAACATCAGTTGTTCTCGTTTTAATTTGATATTAAAATTATTAGTAAATGGTCACTAATTCATTTAGGATTCATAATTATCTTTTATAACTAAGTTGTTCTCGTTTTAATTTGATTTTTAAATTATTAGTAAAGGGTCACTAATTCATTTAGGATTCATAAATATCTTTTATAACTAAGTTGTAATTTGTTAATGAATAATTAATTATTAAAGTTCATTAATTCAAAATTAGGTTTTATATTTTCTAAAATTTCAGTTTTTAGTAATATGTATAAGTATTGTCTATTATATAAAATACTTTTCTACTTTTCACTACTACAAATTCTCTCATACTCTACAGTTTTAAATTGTAGAGTATGTGCATTTCGCTCTATAAAGAAAAGTAGTGTAGAGAAAGACGCCCCCCCCCCCTTTTCTCTACGGTTGTAAAACCATAGTCTATAATTGACATAGACTACAGTATATCACGCACATACTCTACAACGTTCAACCGTAGTCTATTGTGTTTAATAGACTACACTTTTCAACCGTAGTTTATTTATTTTCAACTGTAGTGTATTTGTACTTCTGTCTACGGTTTTCATGGATAATCGTAGTCTATATTTTCGAAATACTACAATTGCGCTGTTATAGACTACAGTATAACACTGTAGTCTTTATGAAATATAGACTACAGTGTTCGTAGTTTATACCTATTACTATGGTATCATATTGTAGTTTGCTTGTTTTAAAACTCTAAAATCCAGAACGAAATTAAAATACAAGAAATTTCATTTGCATTCAAAATCAAAATATTTCATCCAACAATCTTGTAGCAAGTATTAATACAAATGTCAAACCCAAAATTCAATTCAAAATTTACAATATCAAGTATTGACATATTACATAACTAAAATAAAAATCTGTCATACTATATGTGTTCCAGCAACAAGCTTGCTCACTCAACACGAACTTCATCAATATCTTTTTGGCCATAAGTTCGATATCCTGTACATGTTAACAATTAAAAATATAATTATTAACACTATTTTATATAAATAAAAAAATTAAATAAAAATAAAGTGCATGTGTTAATCTTACAATCTTCTTCATATATTGTCTTCTTTAACTTCTCAACTTCTTGTCTTCTATGTCACCACTTCTAGGCACTCGTACTTTCTTCCACATGATAGTTGTATCTACATCATTTTTGCTGCATAATTCATCCTTCTACAATTATAATAGATTAAGCTTAAGAAAATATTATAAAATAAAAACAAAACATAAAAGATGAACTATTTTCTCATGAATGCTCACTGTCAGATTTTAGGATGGTTAAAGCAGTCTGTTTGCGGGAGGATTTTATTTTCTTCTCATCATCAAAATGTAATGAAAATTTTACAATAATACTTCTTATTTTTTTTTATAGCAAATAATGAAAATTTAAAAAAAATGTTTTATTATAAATTACTTCTTACCTTAATTATTATTTAAATAATACTTAAATAAAAATCACTATACAATATAAATCCTTCTTATTTTTTTATTTATAGCAAATAGATCCATAGTTGCTAAATATTTTTAATGATTAATAAGAATTATTATAAAATATATTCACTCTTTAAAATTTTACATGCATTTAAATTTATCTTATTTAATATTTAAAATATATTATCTAAAATTTTTATTTTTTATATTTAATTATATATAAAATATAGATCATTCTTTTTCATAATAACATAAATAATCTTATTTTTATTTAACATACTACAATTTTAAGCAAAACTGTAAATAAAAGTATATATACACATGCTTATACACTACCGTTTGAAGATCATCGTAGAGAAAAGTAAAACTACACACGTTCATACACTACGTTTTCAAGAAAACTGTAGAGAAAAGTCTGGAAAAATACGCCCATACACTACGGTAGTTCATAAACTATAGAGAGAAACTTCAATAACACGCTCATACACTACAATTTTATGGGAACCGTAGTAATAGACTACTATAGACTACGTTTGTTCGCTAGTGTAGTCTAAAATTTAAAATGGTGCTCATACACTACAATTCACCAAAAAAAGCGTAGTCTATACGAATACACTACGATTTTCTATAAAACCGTAGTTATAGGGGTGTAGAGATTGCCTAAATTTGTAGTAGTGTTTATAATATTTTGTAAAAAAATAATTAAATTAATAGCGCGCGATTTGAAGGAATTAACATTGTAAATTGTAATAGAAGATGTCAACGGGGTGGTTATCCTCAAATTAAATGGGATCCTCTGTCCTAGCATGTAGTGCGTATCACCCTGTATCACTCTTAATTTCTTTATTTTACAATTGTTTTTTATAAAAATAAAAATTATTACTCCCTCCGTCCACGAAAGAACTTCCTATCTTTCCTTTTTGGGACGTCCACAAAAGAACTTCCTACCTATTTTTGGACTATACCCCACCACTTATAATCCTATTAGTACTTTTCATTTTTCACAACTCCCAATATTAATTATAACACCTTTTCACCACTCACAATACACTCAACTACCTTTTATTCACTCTTAATACACTCAACAATATTTTTTCTTAAAACCCGTGTCACTCCCTCCTAGAAAGTTCTTTCATGGACGGAGGGAGTATTATATTATGAAGTCTAATTAATATTTATCACTAAAAATTGAAATTTAAAAATTTATATATCCTAACTTTGAATTAATGAACCCAAATAATCTATTTTTATTTAAAATAAATATAAAATAATAATTATAAACCCTAATTGGATGAGTGAACCCTTGTTAATTATTTTTTTAATGAACCCAAATAATTATTTTTTGGGATAAATTAAAATTAAATAACAAATAATGAAAAATTATAAAGAAATTAAAAATAGTACACAATGATACACACTATATTTGGGATAGAGTATCCCATTTGAATTATCCTTATTAATTATATCCCGTCCCCAATAAGATAGAGGATGGAGCATTTATCCCTTGTATTCATCATTTATATAAACTTTTATCTTGACCTTTAAAAAAAAAAAAAGAGAAGATGGAGCATTTATTGCGAACGCTACTATATTATCCCGACAGTCAATAATTAAGTAGGGAATGCAGACACTAGATTGAGTGGTGATAATTTATTGTAGTAAAAGTTTTGTAGTAGTATTTCCTTTTTCTTTTTTTCTTTTTTCTTTTTTCTTTTTTCTTTTTTGAGGAGATTGTACCCACTCCAACAATGGTATTGCACCCACTTGGGTGCAATGGATTTTATTTTATTTTTGATATAGTTTTATTCTAGTTTCCATTTCAAATTTACAATAATTGATAAATTAAAATTTCATTGAATTCAAATTCAAATCCTACATTGATTGAATTAAAGTTGCAATACAAGAAATTAAAATCCTAAATTACTTAAATTAAAACAAACATAAAATAAAAAATCCTAAAAATCTAGTGGATGTTGTTTCGCCGGGGAATGGATTTTGAGGGTGTTCACGCCAATAGTTGCTCCAATCGTCTTCCATTGCTATTTGTTGAAATAATGTAAGTAGAAGATGAAGAAGAAAATGAGGAGAATGATGAATGTTTTTGTAAGAAAGTTGATATATATATAGGTGCTAAGAATTAAAAAAAAAGGCAACGGATAGAAAAAAACGGTACAAAAAAAAAACGGCTACTGCCGATTTATTTAAATTGCAATTTTTTTTCCAATTTTCCTTTTTTTTTTTTTTTTGAAAAGGGGCGCGTGTAAACACGCCCCCTCCGCTGCTGGTGCGTTCCATCGCCCCACCCCCATTGCACCCGGGAGCAGCAACGCCGGCAGGTGCGATAGGCCGGGTTCGATCCGGCCTTCGCACCCAGCGTTGTTGATGCTCTTAGAGCACTCCCAGCAGATCACCTAAATGCATCACTAACTTTAAATTTAGGCTAAAACAATTGAAAATGAGATAAAAAAAATGCATCCAGCAGATCCCCTAAATTGGATGGGGCCCACAAAGAATTTTGCACCTACCTAAATTCAATCTTAAATTTACACCCACTCTAAATTTATTTTAAACTTATAATTAGTAGGGCCCACACATAATTATTGTTTTTATGTAGAAAATAGGAGATCTGTTGTATGCATTGGTGTATGCATTTATAAAATCGAGATCCTAAATTAAATAGGAAAGTTTTAGAGAGAAATATAGGAGCATAATTTTGAGATTTCTGCTGGGAGTGCTCTCATACACGGTTACTGCACAGTATGCCCTAACTTGAACACAGGAAAATCATGTTCTATAGAAAGATATCCATTCTTAAGCACTCCAAATCTATCTTAGTAACTTTTCATCAATTGAATTTTTTTTTTTTTTTTTGTATTGAAAATGAGATTTTGTTTTGACAGCTTATATTGAATATAAATGGTGTGTAGCTAAATAAATCAGACTTTAATTTTGGAGCGAAAAGATACTTGTGGATTGTCTATTACTGATTTCTTATTATAATTATAATATCTATGGAAAAGAAAAAGAGTCTAAGCAATTATCCGTAAATATCTATGGAAAAGAAAAAGAGTCTAATTAATTAGCAATTGTCCTTTACGGGCAATATTGAAAAATTTATTCATTTGTCCATATAATCTAAATCTAACGTGTAATCCATCGAAAAAATTCGATGGGTATCATATATATTATGATGTGATCCATAATTTATAATTACTTTATATATATATTTTTTAATAGTTATAGCATATAAAATCGGCATTATATTATTTATTTAATGAATCAATTTAATTTAATTAAATTAAATTGGTAGTGTATTTTAAATGATACTAAAATTAATCTCAATCACTTTTACTAATTAAATAAATGTTAATTATTGATGGACAATAGAAATAACATGTTATATCGATTTTCATTTGATGAAGATTTATATAAGGTCGATATAGTATAGTAAATTTTAGAAAAATAATAAGAAAAAATATGTAAATTTGTCGGAAGATATAAATGTAAGATTGATGTGTTGCATTGTTGTTAATCATATCATCCGGGGCTAATAAGATAAGAATTAACTATGAGTATTATCTCATCAGTAGCTTAAAATATCATAATTAACTTTTGTGTATAATCTCATTTGAAGATTGAAAGGTCATATATAATTAGTTCTTAGTATCATATAGAGATTGAAATACCAGAGTCCAAAGCTAACTTGTGATCATCATCTTATCTGGAATTTGAAAGATCATAATTAAGTTTCTTTGAAATACAATAACTGAGTTTATGAGCATCATCTCGTCTGGACCTTGACAAACCAACTATAACTTTTGAGCATTATCTCGTCTAGAACTTGAAAGTCCCATAACTGAGCTATGAACATCATTACTGCCGGAGCTTGAGATATCATGATTAAAAATGAAATTATATTGAATCATAATTCCAATCGCCAACACTCTAGGAAACAAAATTATAATAACTTAATTAATAATAATTAAAATTTTAATTATAGTTAATAATTTATAGTTTGAGTTTAGCAATTCATAGTAATTAGACTTCAACAATTAATATTTAAAATTTGGCTGAACGCGGCCAAAAATAATTCATAATCTACAATAAAGAAAAAAACCACATAAAAGTACATGTGAAAAGTTATTTTGTCTAATGATATTAAAGAACTAAAATATACATATGTATAATATATATATATATATATATATATATATATATAGGGGCCGCTCCAATGAGACCCCCTAATTTTCGTGTAACATGAGGCACGATCTGGTGCGTTTATTTTATCAATCCTATGACTGATATTGTAACTGGAGGGAGATTTTTTTTCGCAGGGTTCGAATCCTGGAGGGAGCAGAATATTTTAAATTTTGTTATTCATCATTATATACTGCATTGTTCATCAATATATACTGTCTTGTTCATCAATATATATGTCTTATTCATTACCAATTTTTTAAATTTTGTTTTTCATCAGTATATACATCTTGTTCGTTAGATATACGTTTTGTTCATTAATATTATATGTCTTATTCATTGTCCTCAGTGTTTCACGAAAAATAGGGGGTCTCATTGGAGCGCGCCCATATATATATATAGGGTGTGGTTCTAGAGAGAACTACATTATTTGTGAGAACGTGAGAACCATCAAATTTAATGTATCCACTGTAAAAATTAATGCATTCGCTATTAAAATTAATGCACTCAAAAAAATTAAAAAAAATTGCTCCCTTCAGGATTCGAATCCATGATCTGCATTCATCCAACAAGATGATGCATCCACCGTAGATCTTGATGATCGAATAGCTGAAAATGGTTCTCCGTTCTTCTTTTATTTAGTTGTTCTTTCTTGAACCTCTCCTTTTATATATATATATATATATTAATTGCTTATAGTTTGTATAAATATTGATCACGACAGAGCACAACGATTAGGCTAGGTCCAACTACTATTGAACCTATTTAAAATATATATTCATGCATGTTCTAAACTCAATTAATTACCCTCTCAGGTGGCACCCAATGAGAAGGTGTCATATGGCCCTCTTGACATTGAAGTTCACATTTTAAAAATTATATATACTCTCTTTGTCCCGAAAAATTGTGATCTTATTATCATATCGAGATGTCCTTGAAAATTGTGACATTTCCTTATTTGAAAATATCCACACAAATCTCTCAATATTTATAAAAAGGTGTGAGACTCAATCTCTACTTAAATACAACTACCGCATTTTTTGAAAATATTTGCCACCTCCATTGGGTCGTAATTAATTTTTAGGGATGGAGGGAGTTGTATTTTCTAATTTACCCATTTTTTTCTTATGTGCATGACGCTCACATGATGGTCCCGATGGCACTGGTCTAAAAGTCGGAGGGAGTATAATATTTATTAATAATACTTTTAAAATTATTTTAATAAGTTTATTAGATTTTAATATTTACTATTTTTATTACAATTAACATTCACAAACCATTTAATAGCATCACATTACAATTACAGATAGGTTATAAAATATTTATAACCAATATATAAAAATATTATTTGATTTATACTTTTGTCTTTATTAATTGATTGATTAATAAATATTACTTCATCCATCCCACACTACAACAAAATTCACCTATTAGGACTTTCATGAGAGTCCTATTATATGGTATAATAGGACTTTCACTACTATAGGACTTTCCTTAGGAGAGTCCTATTTGCGCTAGTCACTATATGTGTAAAAGGACACTCATTGTAATAGGATGCTCAAGAAAGTCCTATTAGAGTATGCTTGAAAACCCATTTTTGTGACACTTAGGAGTGTCCTAATAATTAGTGTCTTGTTACAATATATATTGTATTGTTCTAAAATTTGTAGTTTGACCTAGATTCATGTAACATTCTAAAATTACAAATTGCTACTAATAATACGTATATAAGAAAGATTAATTGTAACCATAGAAATATTGCTAAATTCATTTATATTTTCCAACCGAACTCGTTGCAAAACAACAAACTTTAAGATCTTATGAAATACATCTATTGCTCGTGCTTAAGTTAGTCATGGTGATGTATCATGTCCTGTTTTCAGCCACTTGTCTATTGCTTCCAATTCGTAGGAAAATCCATCTGCAACAAGATGTGGATTCTGCATCCCGTCCTGCAAATGAGAACCAGTGAAAATAATGAAAGAGCATGATTTCTGTCAAAATTGGTCGAGCAGCTGAGATAGGTGGCATATTACCTAATAGATTGGTCAGAAGAAGGCTCCAGCAACATTGCACGAGTCCTCTACTCCAGCAGCCTTTTCATCAGGCACAGGTAACTCACTGTTGTCGACTATGTGACAGCTCTTCTCGATCTTTACAGCATTCATATCTCTTACCAACATTGTTGTGATGGTATAATACGATATCATGTTTGTCGTATGACCAATGACCATTTAGGCTGTAGATTTTGGCAATATTAAACCGATCTAGGAGAATCTTGGAGGGTTTCAAGTTTCCATGGATAATTGGATTAGGCTTGACCTTATGAAGGAAGCCTAGAGTTGAGCAGATTTCAGCTGCAATACGTATCCGAGCATGCCAGGCTAGAGGCCAATTCTTTCTTTTCCAGCTTCTTCCTGATGAGAATAAGGCATTGTGTAAGGTACCGTTGTCCATGTACTCCAGCTCAGCTCAGAGCAGAAGCTGATCATAGTTAGTATATTAGAGTGTTGTACTTGGCTATGAAGTTTGACCTGCAATATGAAGTTTCATAAAGTAATTTTTTTAATACAAGTTCTGCAATTATGCTTAATTTATATATTACCTTGGTTGTGAAAACAACTGCAAAGAATGAGCCAACAATCTTGTCATTTGTCATCTTGACTAATTTAGTTTACCTAAAGAATGAGATAAAGTAAAAACATATTAGTGAGAACCAAAATATATGTAGTATTTTTTTTAAAATCATGTCCATTTTATTCACCACCAATAATCATTCAAGTTTACCTGCTCTCCTAAGAATTCACTCTCAACAAAATTTGCTAGCTATGATCATTGTTGGAATCAACAACCTGTTGAAGGAACTGAAAATGCAGAGTTTTTCACACATAAATTCAAACTCTGCATTTAGAAAAATTGATGAAGAACTTCTATAAAGAGCATAACTCATTTCATGCTTTATATTAAATTAGATAGACATTACACCATGATGTTCCAAATCACCTCCTTGGCAACGAATAATGACATGAGCAGAAAGTCGAGAACTCACCCATCGAGGTTCTTCTCTTTGCAGAAGTTTCTGATGAAACACACATGTTCTTCACTCTTTGCGCACCTATGCTGGTATTAGATGAAACGAGGATCAAACAAGGCGTAAAACAACTACAAGAAAACGAGCAACCACGCTAGAATTGCAGCCAGACCAGATCTAAATCTACACAATCTGAACACAAAACAGTTTGTTGTAGAACAAAAATTCAGATGGCATGATCAAATCATAGGATCTCAACTTCAAGAGTTCATATTGATGAAACAATGTAGATTAGTTTATTTCGAATTATTGATCATTATTACCTTGAATTGCTGCTTTTGAACTGATGAACATGAGCATAAACCTGCTTGAAATCTACAACCTGCTACTGACTACAAAAACACAAACATGAAAAATAAAAGATTTAGTAAAATTCAGAGCCATGAATCATAATCTAAATCAACACCTATCGTATCCTCTAAAAAGATAAGGAAACTGGAAGCGGAAAATCCATGCCAAAGACTCAATCTTTTTGCTTTATTCCCCAGACAAGATATTTACTTCAGACTGAAATTACAACAAAATATGAAGTAATAGCAGACATACATTGATTCACATCAAGTTTATGTGCTATTCTTCTCATTCAAAGCAGACATTTTTCTCACATTCTGTGTTTATCTCATTAAGCATAAATAGAAATGATCAAGCACACGCTAGGGGAGCATTAGACACATGAAATTTTCTAGTAAACTCTAGTAATGAATAATGATCAAGCATAGATACATGAAATTGCATATTGACAAGTACATATAGAATGACAAGAAATGAAATTGGACATACTCGTGGAAGGCATCTCCATTGAGGTTTTATGAGGCAACTTGGGAATTTTAGGCTTCATATCTTCAAAGCCTGGTGGCAAGCTCTCATCAGCTCCATAACCACCCGATCGTGACGCCAATCCTACTTCTGAAGCAGACTAAGTATAGGAGCCCTATAATGGCTGCAGTGACTAATCAATGAAGTGAACAAGAATTGGCAAATGCGAATAATTTTTAATCAATAATCGAACATACAGAGGATACACTAGAGTAACCAATAGACAATTCGAGATGAGAAGTTACCACGATTGGGAAAGCGGCAAGGAGAGGGAAGGAGCAAGGTCAGAACGCAAAAATTGCTAACATCACGACCGAGATCTTTGTCGATTTCGACGAGTAGTTTGGATTCTTCAACGAGCTGCGGAGAAGCTAATAAGAGAACTAACACAAACCTTTCAGAAAGGATAGAAACCTAGCTCCAGATAAGAACTATATATGCATCGACAATAATCCTTCATTTTTGAAGGAACATTCGCAATAGAGCACTAAGAAATCAAACTTGAAAAAAGAAATAAAATGCAGAGAAAGAAACAAGAATTAGATGAATAGAAGTAGAAATAAACCATTTAACGCAAAAATCGGCAGCGCAAGACTGCGGCTTCTCATCGGTGACAGCGCCAAATAGCAGAGGTTTGGATTGGCGAGCAGATTCTCGTCGAAGATGGAAGCTTTCTCGCTATGGATTTGGGGAATTCTGTTCAAGGGCTTTCCTTTGGCATTTGGGGGAAAAAACGAATAAATAAAAAGTTGGACCATTTTTTCTATTCTTTTCTTTTTTGTTTATTTTTTTTCTAACTTATGAATTAAGGCAATTGAATTTTTTATTAAAAAAAATTCAAAAAATTTATAGACTACAGTATACCGGAATGGTATTCTTTTCAATTTAACTTATGTAGTTTAAGCAGCGAAGAGTAGATAAGATATTTTTGAACAAGAGTCCCATTAAATACAAAATAGGACTCTTAACTTGAAATAGTCCTCATATAAGCATCCCCAAAGGCTGATTTTGTTGTAGTGCCACCTATCATGAGATACTTTTCTTTTTGGGCGTCCCACCTAGCTTGTGACATTTTCTTATTTAGTAAAAGTTTACCATTTCTTCATCTTTTCAGTTTTTCACCTACACACAAAAGACTAATTTCTTAATTTTCGTGCAAAAAAAAAGTCTCAAGATAGCTAATACGGAGGGAGTAATATAAATTATGATGTGTCATTTATAATTATAGTTAAAAATTAAGAAAATATAAAATAAAGAATAACTGCAGATGAAGAAAGTCTGAAAAAAATCAAATGGTAAAGTTTTAAATTGATATTTAAGAGAGAATTTTTTTTTTCTTTATATATAAGATACCCACGACATTAGAAAGGTATATTATCAGTAGATTACTAAAGAAACTTATAAAATCTGATTAGTCCTAGTGTTTTGCTTCATAGGTGTTTTTGTTACGTCATTAAAAAAAACAATTGTAGGTGTGAGAGAGCAGATAAGTCAGCATTGGCTTTACACAAGATTTGGATACCGACAAGGTGCAGTGGGGACAAAATTGAAACCGAAGGAATCCTAGTTGTTCTTTTGGCAGGCTTTAGAAAAAGCTGGCAACTGACAGTATCCATCTGAGAGTGAAATGTGTATATAAAGTGCTAGAAATTTGTTTGTCTGAATATTCTCAAGTGGAGAAACATCGAGGAAAATGGGTTATGGGTTATTTGTCAGTGTTTGTGTTTGTGTTTGTTTGAGTGCTGCATTGAGTCCTTACTTGGTTAGGGGGGATGGGGACGAGGTGCATAATGATATTGGTCTTCATGCACAGATGCCAAATGCGACTTTCGTTGATAGCAAGCATGAGATAGGCGGTGGCACTGGAGGAGCTGCCGGAGGGAGAGGGCATAGGAAGAGACATCCAGGTGGAAAGGGCTCGGGAAGAGGTAATGGTGGTGGTGGTGGTGCAGGGGGTGGAAATGGAGGCGGCAACGGTGGTGGTGGAGGAAGTCATGGATCCGGAGGCGGAACTGGTGGAGCAGGGGGTGGAAATGGAGGCGGCCGCGGTGGAGGAGGTGGTAGAGGGGGTGGACAAGGAGGAGGAAATGGAGGTGGCGGTGGGAATGGTGGAGGAGGTTGTGGAGGAGGCAGAGGAAGTGGTAGCGGCGGAGGAAAAGGAGGTGGCAGCGGGAATGGGGGTGGAGGAGGAAGTGGTAGTGGTGGAGGAAAAGGAGGTGGCAGCGGCAATGGGGGAGGAAAAGGATCTGGCGGCGGGAATGGGGGTGGTGGAGGAAAAGGAGGTGGCGGTGGAAATGGTAATGGGGGTGGAGGAAATGGAGGTCACCATGGATCTGGTGGTAGTAATGGTAAGGGAGGGGGTAGTGGAGGAGGAGGTGGTCATAAGGGGAGAGGTGGTGGAGGAGGAGGAAATGGAGGTGGCCATGGATCGGGTAGTGGAAATGGAGGTGGGGGTGGTGGTGGAGGAGGAGGTGGCAGCAATGGAAGAGGAGGAGGAGGTGGTGGTGGAGGAGGAGGTGGTCGAGGGGGTGGGGGTGGGGGTGGAGGTGGTCATAAAGGGGGAGGTGGTGGAGGAGGAGGAAATGGAAGTGGCCATGGATCGGGTAGTGGAAATGGAGAGGGACGAGGCGGAGGTGGCAGTGGCGGTAGGGGGGGGTGGTGGAGGAGGAGGTGGCGGCAGTGGAGGAGGAGGTGGTGGTAGCAGCAGAGGTGGGGGATGGGGATGGGGAGGAGGAGGTGGAGGTAGTGGAGGTGGCGACGAAGGAGGTTGTTGGGGCTGGGGATGCAGAGGACATTCTCCTCCGCCGTAGACATGCATTATTACGTGGGTTTCATCTACAAGTTCGGTACCATATAATTAACAAACTTTTCTTTTCATGAATGAAACTTATGGTTGTGGGTCCCTTGTGATTGACCATTTCTACTTTTGTTTATGTAATTCTGGCGTCTACTTCATCAGTCGTTTGAATTTAGTTTTGCACACCACATTTGATTTTATGGGCAATGCATTGTCGATTTCTTATTATCCCTCATCTAATATTATTATTAAGGTCTTACCAATGTTATTAATGTAATTTCTCCTCAAATACAAAAGTTGTAACGTGGTATTGATTGTGTAAACTTTACTTCATTATTTGAGAGTATTTGAGCTTTAAGTATTTATATGATTTTATATATGGGAGGAAATCTAAAATACCCATCTTTTACAAACTACATTTCCCATATACCCACTTTTTGAAAATGATTTACCCCATACCCATTGTATTAATTTAATATTTCTCACCTGAAAAAAGCTGTGAGTAATGATTGGTAGTGTGATTTGCAGCGTGGATTTCGACGTACTGAATGATTGGGCGTGTGATTCCGTTAGTTATTCTTTACTCATACTGAAAACTCTGCGCAATTAATATGCGCAGAGTTAATATTGGAGCGCATAGTTTGTATTTTGCGCATAGTTATATGGAAGCGCATAGTTTGTATTAGTAATTTGAGCATTGTTTATATGTTGCGCATTGTTAATAATTTGCGCATAGTTAATAATTTGAGCATTGTTTGTATTACTAATTTGAGCATTAATAATATGCGCATAGTTAATAATTTGAGCATTGTTTATATTTAATTATTTTATAAATAATTGTGCATTGTTTTATAAATATTTTAAAATTGAGATGCGCATGTTTATATTGGTATGCGCATATAGTGTAATAAAAATTGAAAAAATCATAAAAATTGATATAATATTGTATGCGCATTTTATAATAATTGGTATGCGCATTGTTTTTAAATTGGTAAGCGCATTGTAATTAAAATTGAGCTGCGCATTTAATATTTTATACTTAGATATAAAATTAATTTAAAAAATTTAACTGTGCGCATTAATAGTTAGATTAATTTCTTAGATTAACTATGCGCATGGATAGTTAAATTGATACTATGCGCATGGTTTTTAAATTATGCGCATCTACTACATGCGCATCTACTACATCTATGCGCATTAATATTTAAAATTTAACTATGCGCAATAACTATGCTCATTCAATTGAAATAGAACAATTTCTTAGATTAAACTATGCGCACGCATAATTTAATCTATGCGCATAGTTCAAATTTCTTCAATTGAACTATGCGCACGCATAATTTAATCTATGCGCATAGTTCAAATTTCTTCAATTGAACTATGCGTACGCATAATTTAAACTATGCGCATAGTTCAAATTTCTTAGATTAAACTATGCGCACGCATAATTTAAACTATGCGCATATAATTAAAATTATATTTTAAAGGCTTGCGCATAGTTCACGTGAATAGTTATTCGAATAAATTGTTACACTTTCACGTGAAGAATCTTATCTGCAAAGTTCTAAAAGTGTACTATGTTAACACAATTTATTCAAATTTCACGTGAATATTTTTAGGTATAGCAGCTATTTGATGTACAATATTCACAGGTATAGCTATTTGATGTACAATGGTAATCAATTAAGGTACACGTAGTTCACGGGTAAATGTGTTACATTTCTTTGACCATTCATTTGTTGGGTGAATGTGTTAAAATAGATCAAATAATTTCTCCAACCTACGAACACACAAAAAAATTGGAAGGGAGCTGAGAAAAACTACAAGGAAAAGCTTGATCGGAACGATGTATATTTTTCGTAATTTTGTGGGCAGAGTTGAATTTTATGGTCTTGCAATTTACTTGAATTTTGTAGTTGAAAACTTTACGGTATTTTATTGGGCATAGTTGAATTTTATTGTTTCGCAATTTAATTTGTTGCTTGTATTTATGATTGCAAATTGCTTGTATTTATGATTGAGCATAGTTTAAATTTGAGCATAGTTGAAAATGTGTAATCTATTGAGCGGAGTATATTATATTGAGCATTGAGCATAGTTTGAATTGAGCATAGTTTGAGTTGAGCATAGTTTTATTGCGCATAGTTTCTAATACGAGTATTGTGTTAACTTTGTTTTTTTAGATGACGGAGTGGAAGAATATTATTGTAAATTATGGAGGATATTGGAATGATATTCTTTACAATGGTGGGAGTGCAACATTTTGTTACATTCGAGCCGATAATATATGCATTTTGGAGTTGAGACAAAGTATTGACTATTATCTGGTTGCCAACTCTTTGAATCCAAGCTACGATCTGTATTATTTATCAAGAACTCGAAGTGGTAGGCTGATCCGGTCTCTGTTAAGCAACGATGAACAACTTTTTCGATTATGCACGACTGAGGTCGAGCCACAGGTTTATGTGACTTTGAAAGAGAGCACTTTTCCACCACCGCAGGAAGAAGTGTATCGACCTTCAGTGGATATACCTTCTTCTTCCACTTCATTCGATCATTCCATCGTAGACCAGATGAGAGGATTTGATTGGTTTTCTGATTCAACTCCTAATTCAACCATGAATCATCACACTATGAGATCTGTTGGGGATGATGACGTTGATGATGATGAGTACGTCCCATCAACAGATTCTGATGGGGATGATGAAGAGGAAGAAGAAGAAGCAGATGAGCGGGAGTCAGCTCGAGTGGATTATGGAACATTTGCAGAGCATATTGCGTGGATACGCCGTGAGGGTGGAATTGGCGAGCTTATGGCGATGATAATGCAAACAAACCCACGAGGTCTGTCTGAAGATTTAGGCCCAGAAGCATCGCAGGAGTTGAGGAATTGGTTAGTTCCGATTATTCCAGAAGATTTTACAGAGAATCTTTTTGCTGGTAGACTTGCTGACATACCAAATCCCGATGAACTAACTGAAGGTTCGATATTCGAAAGTAAAGAACTTCTCAAGCTAGCTGTTGGCTTGTGGCATTTGGAACATCGAGCAGAATTCATCATTCCTCATTCCGACCTGGATAGGATTACTTTCAAATGCAAATATCGGAATCGGTGTCCATTTCAATTACGAGCCACTCAGCAGGGATCATTTTGGTTTATTCGCAAGTTTGGGCCTGCGCATACTTGCATTGGGGACATGGTAAACACTGGTGTGCGAAAGTTCCATGCTCGAGTCATCGCAGCACATATTGCGAAGAAAATGCGTGAGGATGGTGAAATCGTGAAGCCGAGGACTATTATGGCCGACCTACAACGGGAATATGGTGTGAATATCAGTTACAGTGTGGCAATTCGAGCAAGAAATGGTGCCGTTGAGATGATATATGGGGGGCACAAAGAATCGTATTCATTGCTCACTGCCTACTTACACATGTTAAGGACGTGCAATCCAGGATCGTTGACAGACTTGGAAATTGATGCTAGTGGTCGGTTCAAGCACCTTTTTGTGGCACTAGGTTCATGTAGACTGGCATATACTATGTGCCTAAGGCCAGTAATTGTGGTAGATGGCACACACTTGAAGGGACGTAACAAAGGTATATTGTTTGTTGCAGTGACGAAGGATGGTGTTTAGCCCTATTTTGCGATGATTTTGTGTGTCTTTCTGCTATGCATTTGAGCATGTTTCGTACCTTGTCGCTCTATTTTTCACGTGCTCGATGACTATTTGGGTGTCTTACTGTCGTGCGCAGGTTTCAGGAGTTTTTGAGCGTTGTGGCATCGGTTGGAGCAGTTTTGGAGGCAGAGCTCACGGCCGCCGCCCACGGCGCCGCCGTCCCGCGGCGCGCGCCATGCAGCTCCTTGGAGCAATCAGCGAAGGCAGGCCACGGCGGCGCCGTCCCACGGCGGCCGCCGTGCCCGTGTAATTTCGGCAGTTACGATTTTCTCACTTAAAAGCCGAATTTTAGGGTTCTTTCACCTATCTCCGACCCCAACAGCCTCCTAGACGTTTTTCCCTTGTTTTCCCTTAGTTTAGAATAGTTAGAAACATCTTAAACATCTTTTGATTCGTTAGATTAAAGCTAATGTCGATTTGCATTACGTTGGATTGGATTTCCGGATCGTTCTTGCTGTAAGAACTCTGTTTATGTTTTCTTTAGAATTGAATGGTAGTTTATTTCCTCTGCATAGATTATTGTTGCTTCGTGTTTACTCAATGAATTGTTTATTCGTTTATCCCGCCTAGATAATCGTTGTTCTTGATCGTCGATTTAATTATCGTTTTCTAGATTGCTAGTTAGAACCCTAGGTTTATTAGTCTTCCTGCGTTCTTTATCTGCTTCCTTTTTATCTCGCCTAGATAGATTTATATGCTTCCCGTTGATTCTGCACTAGATAATTTTACAAGCTTTATTAAATTACGCCTAGATATAAAGAGAGAGAGAGTGCCAGACCCAATTACCCGATTAGAGTGTTTAGATTTCATTTCAGTTTCTTGTGAGCAATACGATTAAAGCCCTGCTAAGCCTTTCTTGTGAGACGACTTGAGTCACCTTACCGCCCTAGGACGACCTCGTATAAATTCGAGTCCATCCGTTAGGTGTTTTAGGATGAGTCAAATTTTAGCGCCGTTGCCGGGGAAGGCTTTAGGCATTTGATTGTGTTGCATTGTTTTCATTGTTTATTTTTGTTTCTTTCTTTTGACTTGGTTATTTTCTCCCTCCAGATGCAGCATACGGGGACTCCAACTGTTGAGATGGGAATCTCTGACGTGTACTTCTACGGGGCAATACCGCCGTCTCAATGCGTTGGGAGGGCTCTCCAAAACTAACCATCTCCTATTCAATTACCAACAAAATGGAAATAAGAATATAAAATAAGAAAAAGGATTTCTAAATTATAATTAAGTTTGTACCTCTCCCATGTAATCAAAACATGCTCTCATTTGATCAATTGGGTTGGAGAAATGAGGGATCTCGGCATCAGTGCCCAAAAAAGATGTGCTCCCACACTCAAACTGAGTAAACTGTGGAACATATGGCGATTGTGTCACATTATCATCACGAGGAACATCGCCTTCCTCGGCACCCTTGTCTCGTATATCATCGCCTTCCTCGGCACCCTCGTCTCGTATATCATCAAAATGTCTTGCCTCGGATGCCGGTGTAGGTCGAGGAGCAGGGGAATGTACATCCCTAGCTTGAACACTCTTACAACTTAAAAATCCCTTCAGTTCCACTAAAAACTCCTTCAAAGTCCTCTTCACCCGTGCCTCTATAGATTCGCTATGCCGCTTCAATCTCTCTTCATGTGCCTCTTCCATCCTCCTCACAGTGGCATCTAGATAGGCACGGTCTACAGGTCGGTTACTATGATCGCCGCTACTAGAGGATGAAGATGTAGTAGGTGGCCTAACACGCTTTTCCCTAGCTCGTCCACGAGAACCCCCTCCACGGGAGGATGAACTCCGCGCCCGTCTATCCATCCCTGTCGCGGGCAAATCATGCGCATGAATAGGTATATCATGCAGAGACACTTATTCCTCCTGTACAATGGTGTCATGCAATGGCACTTCATATTCTTGTTCTGGCTCTTCACCTTGGATAGGGATGTCCTGAAAATACTGATTATGGCCTTCGTTATACTGTGCCCCATATAAATTCCAACGGTAGACAAGTAGTACATAGTGGTGACTTCAAATTCATCTGGGACCAACTCCAATCTCTCTTGCTCCTACATAAATGCCCAATTATAAAAATACATTAATTATGCAATATATGATTGAATTATGTTAATTACTTATGGCGCCACATTTCAGCAATTAAATGGAAGAAAGTACCTCTTTCAAAAAAAAATGCCCAATAAATCAAACAAACAAAATGAGCAATATATAATTATAAGAAAGTTAAGTAAAATGCGCAACATAGCATTAGATTCCATTAAAATATTTATACTTGGAGATATTCCATTAGATTAATATTTACTAAAATATTTATACTTAGAGATACAATGATTCAAAAAGCGCATAGTTTAATAATGCGCATTAATAAGCGCATAGTTATAAAATTAAACTATGCGGGTAGCTTTCGAAATAGAAGAAATTAATAAGCAATTTATCCTTATTTCGAAATAGAATAAATTAAATAGAAGAAATTAATAAGCATTTATCCTTATTTGGGAATAGGACTAATGCGAAGAAATTAATAATGCGCATTGTTATAAAATTAAACTATGCGCATTTTTATTGAATTAAACTATGCGCATCGCATAGTTTTTAAATAGAAGAAATGCGCATAGTTTAAACTATGCGCATCACATAGTTTAAACTATGCGCATCGCATTCAATTTATTCAATTTAATAATGCGCATTAATAAGCTATGCGCATTAATAAGAAAAACAATTTAAAACAAAGAAAAGCATTAATAAGCATTTATTCAAATATTTATACTTAAATATAAAATGATTAAAAAAATTAAACTATGCGCATTCATAATGCGCATTCAATTTAAATAGAAGGAATAGCTTCGGTTAATGCTTATTAAAATATTTATCCTTACATATAAATTGATTAAAAACATTTTAATGCCCAACAAATCATTAAAACAACTCACAAATTAATAACATTATAATGTCATTTTCTTTTAATTAAACAAATTAAAAGAACCAAATAAACCAATTTAATATAACAACTCACATATAAAATAAATACTTATAGAATAAGCACTTAGTACCTCTTTCTCGAAAAAGGACTGTAAATCCTTCCTACCCGGTCTACTCCGAAACTTCCACTTCAAACATCGAGGGTGAGCAAACTCAGCAACACACTTGCCAACCACATTACCAAAGTCGGGCATGATCTCAAGCGACCACACGTGCAACGCCCAAACAGGTCCAAAGAATTTATATTTTTCTTTTGACTTGCACTTTGTTATGTTTCGACACAACAAATTATAACTATACTCCCCCCACGGAAATTGGTTAAATGCATCAAGATCATCCACTAACGCCCAAACCCAATTTTCAATTGATTTATCGGTCTCGTAACCTACCAGCATTCCATATAGGACTATAATGTAGGCAATCTTCAGGTGTAAACTTCCATCCTTATCATTAATTGTAAAGTTATCAAAAAGATCAACGATAAAAGACACTTTAACATGCGTCTAACCATCACTAAATTTCGTGAACACTTCCACTTCATCCAAATCATGATTACGTGACATATCAAAATTAAAATCACCAAATTTAAGACCAGTCACCAAAGCATAATCTCTCCTAGAAAAATGCACCCGGGTATTATTCAATAAAAAATATAAACCATCCTCGTTCGACTTAATTTGACGAGACACTAAATGATGCACGGCCATTGCACATTTTGGACCAGGATTCCAATCCAAGAAATGTCCAAAACAACCATTTAAAAATCTATCTAATAGTCCTTGACCACCTTTTCCTATTAAAATTCTCTTAACCATTTCTAAATACTTGATTTTGTAATAAGTGCCCACGTCGGACGTTACATTGATAGTGCTCGGTCTCCTCAGAGTAAGAGGCCCCTGTTACAAAGCAAATAATATTTAAATATCAAGTTTTATGACAAAAAGAAAATAAAACAATAACAACAACAATGCGCAATTAACATTGTATGCGCAATTTCTTCATTGCGCATACAATGTTAATTGTGAAAAATTCAATTGCAATTGGTGAATTATGCGCAAAATTCAACAACAATGCGCAATTAACATTGTATGCGCAATTTCTTCATTGCGCATACATTTGAACTTTCAACTATGCGCATTTGGTGAATTATGCGCAAAATTCAAATTCAATTGGTGAACTATGCGCAATTGGTGAACTATGCGCATTCAATTTCTTCAATTGCGCATTCAACTTATTCAATTTCAACTATGCGCATAATTGAAAAAACTTGACAATTCAACTTTGCGCATAATTCAACTTTGCGCATAATTTCAATTGCGCATAATTCAACTTTGCGCATAATTGAAAAAACAATGCGCATAGTTTGCGCATTCAACTATGCGCTAATTTCATTGTTTTATGCACATAATTGTATGAGCTATATTCTTCCAAAAAATCGGAATTTTGGAATTGGGAATTTGGAATTTCAAAATTCACTTAAAAAAATTAGAAAAAAATAATGTGCATCCAAATTCACTTAAAAAAATTAGAAACAAAATGCCCATCAATAGAACTCACACAACACACGCCTACAACACAAGAAAAAATGAATGATCAACATCACCAAGCTAAAATAAAAAAAATTAGACTAAACAACACACACCTAAAAAAATTAAATAAACTCAAAAAAAATTAGAGAAATTATCCAACTATGCGCCGGTGCATAAATTAGATTTACGCAAAGTACAACAAATACGAGAAATTACTACTAAAACCTCACCTCCGCCGGTGCTTCCATCTTCTCCGGCGCCGCAGAGAACGAACTTAGCTATTTCACGCAAACTAACCCCAACTATGCGGATGAAATGGTTGAGATATTGGGGGCACTTCTGTCACAGCCCGCCCTAACTAGGGATAGTTAGGCCGAGTGATCCACGACTAGGGATGGGGTTAAAGAAGAAGGGGAAGAAAAGGGGCGTCATTTATAGCCGTAAAACTTACTCATCTTAATAAAACTCGTATTTTTTTTTTATTCATTAATACTCAATTGAAAACAGTCTATGAAAGACAGCATAAAACTTAATTAATATCATTAATCAAGTTATACATCGTATGAAACCATTCTCTTAAGACTCAAAGTATGACATAACATACTATAACATCAACAACATCTTGCAGCGGAAAGTAGCTAGACATATGTATGAAGACATATTCTAGACAGGTTAACTATTTATTAACAACCCTGGAGACTCCGCTCATTGCAGCACCATCATCACATCAGCTCAACCTGCACATTTAGAAAACATATGCAGGGCTGAGTACAAAAGCACTCAGTGGGCACATATGCCTAGGTATAAAAAATACATGCTTCAAAACTATAAATTGTCATGCCATCATAATCAGTACAGCAAGGGAGTTTTTCGCTAAAAAGGCCCAAGCTTACTAAGTTCATTTGTGATTCTTAAAGTTCGTCTGATCAGACTAAGTTCTTTTGTAATCTATCATATCTGAAACTGTGTGCCGGAGAGGTGGCCACCTCTCACGGTCACTTGACCGGCCAACCCGCTAGATGACTCACGGTCACTGGTGTACACTAGCCCTGGCAGGATAGCTATCAACTGCTCAGGACCCGAATTCGATTGCATCATTGGCAAAGCCAAAGCAGATAGATATCATACTAAAATTTAAACATTTTATGGCAAGACAATACTTGAAATAACTTTAACTCAAAGATTTTGTCATGAAATAACTTGCTTGAACGTAACATTTAAACTCATTTGATATATATATGAAACTGAAATTAACAGTTAAATCATCTCATGCATTCATTCGTATAAGAGGCCTACGACACGCAGGGGATCTCTATATACGTATAGTAAAAGTAATGCCCACCTCGTTGTGTCTCTGTATCAATGAGTAACGTCACTCTCTCCCTCAAGTCGTTACTTCCCAAAAGGACCTTCATCGTTATGAAGAATTGGTGAGAAGTTATAAAAGAAACCTCGATTAATAATCTAATCTCTTTTATGAAACATTAGTATCTCTAATGTTCATCTCTCTTGATTGTTAATCAATATAACAATTATTATCTCTCGTCATTACTCATTAATTATAACATCCTTATGTTATAATTAGCAGCGCTTCAATTAAAAGAAATATTTAACACATCGAAAAGTCCACTTTCTTAGCAGATCTATTCGCTCTCATCTCGTCTAATTAACCGATTAGAAAGTTAAACTTTCCATTAGGCATGTATTTGAGTCACGGGTCAACAAGAATTGACTATGCTCAAATTCTGATTTCACTAAAAATTTCGGCATGACCTATTCATATATAATGTCAGCCACGAGATTTCAACGCGTGAATCTCACTACGTGAACTCGTCTCTCGACTCAAAACTTAACATCTTGACATCTTTTCAACGCAAACCAAACAATTCAAAATCATCAAAACTCTTTATCAGTAAACTATCATTTATACTCGACACCAATTGTTCGAGTGTCAGATACCAACATTTATGTGCGTTAATCATAACTCTCACAACTCACACCATTTAGTCATATCGTATCATCCATCAAAACAAATATAATCAAGTTGTTTTCTAGAAAGTTTTGCTGTTTTTGTGTCATCTTTAAAAATTCATAACAACCAACTCAATCATCATAAACTATCATACCAATTGATCTCAAAAACTTCATGAAGTGTAGTTCACTCTAAAAATGGTAGTTAACCAAAAAGGTTAAAGGTTTTTGGAGATATTGCTCTTTTAGTGCAGGCTGTCAAAGATTGACAGTTTCTGCCAATTTTGTTTAGGCCATTAGAAACCAAGGCAAACCTTAATAAAATTCCATCAAATTTAATCATCCAAAACTAAAGGTATCCTTGAAGATTTGGTTAAATTTTCACAAGAGAAAACGTTCATATGATCTGCCAAATAAACAATGAAACTCATACACTTTTACTGTTGGACAAATATGACAGCAGAACAGGGCATTTTTGAAATAATAAACTGCTCTGTTTCAGAGGTCATAAAAATCGAAATCTTATGTTTTTAGAAAAGTATTGAAGTCTAGTTTCGTTTAAAAAAAACGGTGATGCAAAATCCTTCATGGATTAATAGATATAAACGTTTTTGTGAAGTCTACCAATAGTTGACAGATTCTGTCAAGGATTTTTCAAAATATCTTTAAAATAGCAAACATCATCCAAAAGACATGAAATTTTGCAGAAACGAAATACACATATCATAGATAAACATACTAAAATTTCAGAGCCATCAAGCAATGAAAACTCATCGAAACATAAGCTTGAAACTGCTGTAAAATTTTGACAGAATTCCAGTTTTAATTTCGTTGAACAATTATCATCCATAAATTGTAAATCAATTAGCATGCTCATGTGATATCGTAGAACACATATACGCAATAATATTCATTATGCAACGTCTCAAACTTCACGAATTTAAATAATCATACTCTAAAAATTTATACAATTTTCGTGCTTGGAAAAATACGAATTTAATATATATCGATTCTAGCATACCCCTAAGCACAAATATCAAGTCAAAACGATCAAACAAAAATCGAAAGACAAGCTAATATGTGAAAAACGGGGCTGCCCTCATGGATTTCATAGCTACGGTTCGTTCCGTTCTTACTCCCTTCATTAAACATGCTCAACATCTACCCAAGAACAACATACTAAAATTTCACGACGATCCGACGTCGTTTCAAAATAAAGTCGAGAATCGACGTTTTTCGACGTCGACGAAAATCGAAAAGAAAACCATCAAAACGTAGGTAGAGATCTTACCTACTTAGATACGTGATCGAAAAGATGATCGGCGCTCGTCTCGGTGCTCAAATCGGAAGTCAAAAGCTCTAAGCTAATGTTTTCGTATATTTTCATATATCGATTCGTAAGACCAAGCTCCCTTATTTATAAGCGAAGAAGACAATTCTAAATTGTCTTGTCTTCCTTAGTCAACAATTACGACTAAGGAATTCACACTTGAGTCAACAATTACGACTAAGGAATTCACACTTGAACTGTCTTACTTAGTATTAGAATATATCAAATATATCCTAATCTAGTCCATAATATCTTTCAGTTTTGGTGGGGTAGCCTTAGATATTTAAGATATTAACCCGTTAGTCGTTAAATATCCCGTTTCGTCTCGTTTTAACGACTAATTACCCACATTCTTCGTTACTCACCCTCTTAACTCCTACTCACTTTCATTACACTCGTAATTCTATATAAATATAGAAAACGCAAGCTCGTTCTCGAAATTCTGATAAACGAGCTCGGTTCGTTTATCGAGAAATCCCGATTTACTATTCACTCGTCGTCCAAAAATAAAAACTTTCATTATTGGACTCGTATCGAAAAATTAAGAATATTTCTCGACGACATGCACGTAAGATTTTGAAAGTCGACAAAAAGACGAAATAGCAGTATTTTACTATTCATCGTCAAAAAGTCAAAAATTTCAAAAACGTCTTAACGGACTCAGATCTCACTTCCGAGTTCACCGTTCTCATTCAAATAATTATCTCGAATTATTCAAATACTCAAACTCAATTACGGATATAAAATCACACATCATCCTCACATCATCAAAAGAACATCTCAACATCTTTAAAATATAACAACAAAACTTCATATAACTCCTCATCTCTATACAAAGTAATCAAACAAGGGATCTTATACCCTACTTACTCAAACTTAAGCAATTAAACACGTCATCAAAAGCCCGGGTATTACATACCTTCCCCCTTAAAATAAATTTCGTCCCGAAATTTGTACCTCTTGTAAATGTATCGGGTACTTCTCTCACATCTTATCCTCAAGCTCTCTTTCCACTTCTTTCTTAACTATCATATCTCCATTGGACCTTATCCAATGCAATCGACTTATTACTCAATTGCCGAATTTTATGATCTAACATCATCTGAGGTCTCTCTTCATAACTCAATTGCCGAAAATATATATCCTCTCAATTGTGACACGTGAAACACGTTATGCACATTTCCAAAGCTAGGTGACAAAACCAACCTATACGCTATTGGACCTATCTTTTGCAATATCTCGTAAGGACTTATAACTCTGGGTCTAAGCTGTCCTTTAACTCCAAATCTATTCATCCCCTTTGAGGGTGAAACCTTCAAAAAAAACTTTGTCTCCTATCTCGAAACTTTGTCTCACGTCTTATATGCAAACTCAATTAGTGGCAACACATTATCCCGATTTACTCCTCTATCAAGGATAGTAGTTCTTATCATATCTTCTATCGTCTGCTATGCTAAAATTCATCCTTGTACCCAACTCTTTCTGTAACTCATCCAAAAACGTGATGTAATTTTTTTTTTGAGGTGATCTACACTGGTACTCAATGCAATCTTATAATGTCACGAACATACAATTGTGCTAACTTATCTGGTCCATACGCGATTAGGATCGGTATGAAATGTGCATATTTTGTTAGTCGATCTACAATCACCCAAATTGCTGTATTTCCTCTTTGACTTTTCGGTAAAGCTATCACAAAATCCATTGCTATGTGATCCCATTTCCACTCGGGAATCTCCAACGGTTTTAACTTCCCATAGGGTCGTTGGTGTAATGCTTTCACTTGCTGACAAGCTAAGCATCGCTCTACAAACGAAGCTATGTCTCATTTCATTCCGTCCCACAAAAATCTATTTTTCACAACCTGATACATCTTTGTGCCTCCTGGGTGGGCGGTGTAAGGCGTGTCATGAGTCCCACTCATGATCGTATTCTTAAGTTCATCATCGCGGGGAATGCATATTCTCCCCTCAAATAAAATAGCATTGTCTGATGCTTTTTGGTAACTCTTGAGATCTCATGCTCTTATCCTTTCTCGTAACTTGTTCATTGTCTCATCTTTCCTTGTGCTTCAATCACCATTTTCCTCAAACTAGGCATCGTCGCAACAATACTCGCTATCGTCCCTGGTGGTTTTATCATCTCTATCCTCATCTTGTCAAAGTCCTTTATAAGCTCATTCTCTCTCGTGAGAAGACATCCAAACTTTGACGAGACCTTCCGGCTCAATGTATCGGCTACTACATTGGCCTTGCCAGGGTGATAATTAATGTTGCAGTCAACATCATTTACTAATTCGAGCCATCTCCTTTGCCTCATGTTAATATCCTTCTGCTCGAAAAAATATTTCAAACTTTTGTGGTCCGTGAAAATCTCACATCTAACTCCGTAGAGATGATGTCTCCAAATTTTCAGGGCATGCACAACGGCTGCAAGCTCTAAATCATGCGTTAGATAATGTATCTCGTGGAGTCTAAGTTATCGTTATGCATAGACTGTAACTCTTCCTTCTTGCATCAAAACACATCCTAGCCCATTCTTTGACGCATCTGTGTAGATGGTATACTCTTTATCCATTTCCGGGACTAGCAGCACTGGTGTTGTAGTCAATTTCCTTTAAGCTCTTAAAAACTCTCTTTACACTCCTCTTTCCAATTGTACTTAGCTTCTTTTCTCGGTCTTGCTATCATGGAAAATCCTTCAATAAACCTCTGATAGTATCCTGCTAAGCCTAAAAAGTTGCGAATCTCGTTAGGCGTAGTTGGTGATCTCCACTCATGTACAACTTGTACCTTGACGGGGTCAACTTTAATTCTTTCGGATGATACAATATGTCCTAGAAAAGTTACTTCGTTCAACCAAAACTCGCACTTGGTGAATTTGGCAAAAAGCTTCTCAACTCTTAGCGTTTCCAACATCGTTCTCAAATGTTTTGGCGCTCCTGCTCATTCTTCGAATAGATGAGAATATCATCTATGAAAACTAGGATAAATTTATCCAGTTATTGATGGAACACTCGATTCATGTGATCCATGAAAAACTACTGGTGCCTTCGTCAAACCGAATGGCATAACTATGAACTCATAGTGCTCATACCTCATTTGAAAAGCTGTCTTAGGTATATCATTCTGTCAAAATTTGAACTGGTGGTAATATGATCTCAAGTCAACTTTCAAGAAAAACTCGCTCCTCGTAATTGATCAAACAAGTCATCTATCATCGGCAAAGGATATTTGTTCTTCAGTGTCAATTTATTCAGATCTCGATAATCTATGCACATTCTCAACGTGCCATCCTTCTTTTTGACAAAAATGACTGGTGCTTCCCACGGGGATACACTATGTCTAATAAAACCTAACTCGAGCAATTCTTGTAGCTGAATCTTCAGCTCTTGTAGCTCCTTAGGCTCCATTCTATAGGGTGCCTTCGACACTAGTGCTGATCCAGGTTCTAGGTCGATAGTGAACTCCAACTGTCTTGTTGGTGGCAATCCTGGTAAGACCTCGGAAAATACATCTCTATATTCCCTTATCACTGCTACATCCTCAAAGTTTATTTTTTTTACTTGATTATCCTTCATCATTCAAGTAAACTAGGTAAGCTTATGCTCCTTTCTTCTTTACCAATTTCGACGCCTGAAGTGCCGAAACGATTGGAACTCTCTTCTTTCTATCAATGCCGTGAAAACATGTCTGTTCCTTCCCAGGTGGTTGAAAAGTTATCTGTCTCTTCTTACAATCAATCGGGGCAAAGTTCTCTGCTAACCAGTCCATCCTTAGAATAATGTCTACGTTCCACATAGGCATTAAGTGCAAGGTTCTTGTTTTCATCTTTAGTGATCCTAACTCAACTCTAATTTAGAAATCATGTGAGAAACTGTAGTAGCTCTTCCTACAGGAGTGATTACTCTCAACTCGGGACTAGCTTGTTTTGGTTCGAGTTTGAAGGTAACATGCTTCAAACAATTAACGAATGCGAGGCTCCTGTAATAAACAGGATTCTAACTAGTGCATCTAATAACTTGCCCATACTACCTTAAAGTCCTGCCTTAAACCGGCACATAAAACTCAGACATCTCTTCATCAGTATCCATCTTCTGATGAGCAAATCGTGATAGCTCACAGAATTCTCGGTTATACTCTACAACCGATTTCTTTCCTTGCATCAAACTTCGATAATCAGCCTCTCGCTGCTTACTGTACTCCTCGGTACATACTTCTCAAGAGTAGTCTTCAATTGTTCTCAAGTATAGTCTACCAGTTGCTCAGGTGTTAAAGTCCTCTGACGTGCCTCTCACTAGTCTTATACATTAAAAGAATCTACTAGGATAACTCAAAAGTTGTAAGGGTTCAATCCTAGAACGACATCAAAACAAATTGTTCAAGAGACTCAAATGAATGACCAGAGGGTAGAATGAAGTAACTACCAGGTCGAACAAAAATGACCTAGAGTAAGAACCCATCTGGCTTTTCAACCGAAAGTTGAAACACGTGGGTTTATAAACCCAAAACACGTCTACTGAGATTTGGATCATGCGGACTGGCCAGGTCCAACATAATCACTCCCCAGTCACACGGGATATACTATCCCGAACTTGGAAATTATGTGTCTTCTAAACCCTCAACATACTATACATAACAAAACTTAAGTTCACACCAGCAAGCTAAAAGCTTAAACTCAGGGTCATATGTTCTAGACTCTTGTTTCGAAAGTTCAATATTTTTCAACTCTCCTCTCATGTTGCGGTGGTGGTGGCGGAGTATTATCCCGCCTATCCTTCACATCACACTCTTGATGACATCTTTGAGGCATTTTTGAAATCACAAAAGGAAAACTCAACTCGACCAACGCTCTAAGCATCCTCAAAACTCAAGTTCAATTTACTAACTCAACTTTAAGGAAACCCTCACGGTCACCTTAACATTCATCTGTAAGGCAATAAGCACTCACGAAATGCTAACAAAAAGACCACTCTGGTCAACCTAATATATCCATCAGTAGAATGCCTCGTTTTAGAGGGCTTACATAAAGGGGTTATTTAAACCCTACAAAAACCATAGTATCTATCGTAATGTCCCTTCTAAACCGACACCATTAATAGTACTATGTCTCGGTCTGGACCTCCTACGGTAACTGCTACCAGTCAACTCATCTAGTTGCTACTTTAGCACACTAGGAACATCCATCTATTTAACATCAGTAGGGTACTATATTCGCATGCTTATCTATCATCATGTCAAAATCTCAAGTACCAATATCTCCTAAGTAAGTTATATACATCGCAATGTAATTGCAACTAATCAAAAACGAGGGTGTACCGCGCATACTCTCAAGATCATCCTTAGCTCTAGCCTACATCGACTTCTCTTCTCATCCTCATCAACTCTAGCCATCCTCGGCTACTTCTCATCCTCATTATCGTTTATCATTTTATCATCTTTGGTAACTGATACTCAAGGATCGACTCGATATCTACTACACTCTTCTAGAGTCTCTGGTAGAAAACAAGCATCCGGTCATTAGATCCGCATAGAAAATCTGGGTATCTGTAACAAATCTCATCTCCTGTGGGTCCAATGCTCAAGACAACATGTCCCATCATATTGAGTGGCTTTCTTCCTTGCTCAATCCTACCACTCGATTGGTAGCACGGGGACTAGGTGCACGATGCCATCCAGTCTAGTAACAACTGTTAAGAAATGATATCATCATGGTGGAGAGATAAACACTGAAAATTGTTTCTCTCTTTTGTTATTATTTCTGAAGTATGCAATGGTCTATTTATAATACATTACATATCTTAAAGTCATACCAGGATCCCTATTATTAAGGGATCCTTGGTAAATATTTCTCATGTAAAATAAATGCAGCTTCTCTTTATGACTAATGCAGCTCCTCTTTACGACTAATGCAGCTCTTTATGACTTTTGTTTGTGTTATTTTCAACACTCCCCCTCAAGTTGAGTAACGGGATTCCCGATATTCAACTTGCCAAGAACTTCTGAAAAACTTTTGGAGTTCACAGCTTTGGTTAAGATGTCAGCGAGTTGATCTTCGGATCTGACAAAGGGTAGGGTCACGATCCCTCCTTCGATCTTCTCTTTGATGAAGTGCCTATCAACTTCAACATGTTTGGTTCTATCATGTTGCACCGGATTTTCAGATATGCTGATGGCGGCTTTGTTGTCACAGAACATTTGGCATGTTTTTGTTGGATGAAGACCTAACTCCATTAGCAGCCTTCTCAACCAGAGAATTTCAGTCAGCCCACTCTTGATTCCCCTTAATTCTGCTTCTGCACTTGAGAGTGCCACTACTTTTTGTTTCTTACTCCTCCATGAGACAAGATTTCCTCCGATGAATGCAAAGTATCCCGCTGTTGATTTCCTGTCCACTGGGTTTCCAGCCCAGTCAGCATCTGTGTAAGCTTGTACCTCGAGGTGTTCAGTCTTCTTGAATAGCACACCATAATCGAAGGTTCCTTTCAAGTATCTTACGATTCTCAGTGCAGCCTCCATGTGATCCATTTGTGGTTGGTGCATGAATTGACTCACAACCCCAACAGCATATGCAATATCCGGTCGAGTATGGGAAAGATAGATGAGTTTCCCTACTAGACGCTGATATTGTCCACGATTGGCTAACTGAGCTCCTTCCACAATCTGTAGCCCATGATTGACAGTCATAGGCGTCTCAGCTGGCTTGCAATCTAGCATTCCAGTTTCTGCAAGAAGATCAAGAGTATACTTCTTCTGATTGATAAAAATCCCTTTCCTCGATCTGAGTACTTCGATCCCGAGGAAGTACTTTAGTCTCCCAAGGTCCTTCATTTCAAATTCTTTGAAAAGATTCGCTTTCAACTTCTGGATTTCTTCTAAGTCATCCCCTGTTATGATCATGTCATCAACGTAAATGACTAAGCAAGAAATAAGATCACCTCGTTTCTTCAAGAATAAGGTGTGGTCTGAATTGCTTTGCTGGTACCCGAATTTCTTCATAGCTGCTGTGAATCTCCCAAACCAGGCTCTGGGAGACTGTTTGAGTCCATATAAGGTTTTCCTCAACCTGCATACTTCACCGCTTTCAAACTCGTCAGAAAAACCTTGGGGAATCTCCATATAAACTTCTCTATCTTCTTCTAGTTCCCCATGTAGAAAAGCATTGGTGACATCGAACTGATGAAGATCCCAATCCTTGTTTGCTGCGATGGAAAGAAGGACTCTGACAGTATTCATCTTGGCAACAGGTGAGAAGGTTTCTTCATAGTCGATTCCATACATCTGTGTGTATCCTTTTGCGACCAATCGAGCTTTGTATCGCTCAATGGATCCATCAGGTTTTCTTTTTATTGTGAAGACCCACCTACATCCCACAGTCTTCTTTCCTTTTGGCAGTCTGCATTTCTCCCATGTATGATTTCTGTTTAAAGCATTTATCTCCTTTTTCATGGCATTTCTCCAGTGTTCACTTTTCAGAGCCTGTTCTGCTGTTTGTGGTATTTCTTCATCATACAGGGCTGCCTCATAAGTTGCAGCTGTTTTGGATATGTTTCCTTTAGCGACATTCCCAATTGCATATCGAGAATTCTTTCCAGACTTTTCCGGAGTATACCTCTTGGGAGGGATACCCCGAGTACTCCTGGGTGGTAGGATATATCCCTTTGTACCTTCATTTGTTATATTCTCCTCCTGATCATTTTCAACATCTTGATTCTCTCCCTGATTTCTTTCAACATCTTGAGACATATGATCAGTGAAACCGTAAATCTCAGTTGTAAGTTCAGGGATTATTACCTCAGATATCAGCGGCGGAGGAGATATTGACTGAGGAGGCGGACTTTGTACAGGAGTGGATGGAGTTTGCTCTGTGGCAAGGTTAACTTTTTCTGTTGGATCTGCTTCCGGGCTGTTTGGCATTGGTAACCAACTTAACAAGTCAATCTCATTCTCACTCTCCCCCCTGACTGGTAAGGTGGTTATTGTAAAAATATTCAGTTTCAAGGAAATCACAATTCATGGTGGTGATGATTTGACGGGTTTTGGAATTATAACACCTATATCCTTTTTGATTAATCCCATATCCTACAAACACACACTTGATTGCACAAGGAGAGAGTTTGGTGCGTTCATGTTTAGGAATATGAACGAAAACAGAGCACCCAAAGACCCGTGGTTGAAGTGTAAGGGCAAGAGGTATGAAGGCCAGGGTAGACAATTTTTGTAATGGGGTTTTAAGTTGAAGAGTCCTAGTAGGGAGACGGTTGACAAGGTAAACCGAGGTTGCCACGGCCTCAGGCCAAAACGAGGAGGGAACATGAGACTCAATCATCATAGAACGAGTCATTTCAAGTAAAATTCGTTTTTTTCTTTCGGCAACTCCATTTTGTTCAGGAGTGTGGGGACAAGTAGTTTGATGAATAATCCCTTTTTTGTGACAAAATGTTTTCATGGAATTATTAACAAATTCCCCCCCATTATCAGTTCTAAGGGTTTGAATATTTTTCTGAAACTGAGTTTGAACCATAGTATGAAAATGAGTAAATTTTTCAAAAACTTCAGATTTGTGTTTTAAAAAATATACCCATGTCATCCTAGTGCAATCATCAATAAATAACAGAAAATATTTAAAACCTTGTCCCCCGACCACGGGTGAAGGACCCCAAACGTCAGAATGTACTAAAGAAAAAATAGAGTTCATTTGTGTATCATTTGATTTGAAAGATTGTCTATGACTCTTAGCTAAGATACAAGTCTCACAAGAAAGAGTATCATTTTGGATTAACTTTGGAAATAAAAGTTTAAGGTATCCCGTGGAAGGATGTCCTAACCGACGATGCCAAAGCCAAGCATCCCGGTTTGCAGTTCCGTGAGCCAGCATCACATTGCCTTTTTGAGCAATCTCATCCACATAGTACAGTCCATTTTTCTCAGTACCACGCCCAATAATCTCCCCCGTCCTGATATCCTGAAGAAAACAGAAGTGAGGATGCATCAGCATGGTACAATTGAGTTCTTTAGTAACATGACTAATTGACAACAACTTATGAGATAGGGACGGAACATATAGACAATTGGATAATCGCAAGGTTGGGGAGATTTCTATAGTTCCGGCTCCGACTACTTGAGTTAAGTCACCATTAGCAGTTTGTACATGAGTTCTAAAGGATTTTGATGACTCAAGTATATCTGATTTGTCAAAAGTCATAGTGTCTGTAGCCCCACAATCAAAAATCCAATTTGTTTTTCTACTGACTTGTTTATTTGACACTTGACATGCAGTAGGGGTTATTTTCGAATTTTCAGATAGTTTAGGGTCAAAAATTGAGTTGGGCATAACTGTTGGGCTGTTTTTAATAACATGGGGTTCATTTTGGGATTTCCATAAACTTGAGGGACTAGACTCAAAAGAATGGGGTTTCTTTTGTAATTTACTGAAAATAGGGGACTTAAAATGAGATAAGGTAAAAATGGGAGGGTTTGATGAAAAATCATCAAACCCTATACCTAAATCATGCGCCTCTTGCCTCCCTTTGACCGATTTCCACTCCTTTTCCTCCATTTGACCGATTCCCCACGCCACTTTCTCTCCCTTGGTTCCGCCTTCATGAAAATTCTCGGTTGTTCGGCCATTAACGCCGGCAAAGGCGCCGGTAACAGCCGAATTGTTGTATCTTCGGCCATCTCTGCCATCTACGCTGACGGAGCCGCCGGCAGTCGGGTAACCGGTCGCATTTTCTTCCCCTCCTCTCTCGGAATTCTCGCCACTACCCACTGCTACCGCCGATCCGGCGGTTCCTCGGCCATCACCGCCGGCCGTTGCCTTCCCTTTTGCTTCCCACCATTCGGGATAGCCTATGAGGCGAAAACATCCCTCCTTGGTGTGCCTCGTCAGTCCATAGTGAGTGCAAACAAGCTTGGATTTGTCTTTTGTTTTTGATGATGATATGCCGGGACCTCTGCCGCCGGTGGTGCCGGCAGCGTGTGGTGGTCGGCCTTGTGTTCCAGATTGGTAGCGGGAGAAAGCGAGTCCAGCCCCTATTTCTCCCGATGATGAGCCGGTATTTTCGGTGGAGTTGGTTGCCGGTTGTAAGATCTGTAGCCGGGCGGCCTCTCGTCTAACTTTTGAGAACGCCGATTCGGCTGAGGGAATGGGCGTCTCTTTGAGGATGTCTCTTCTAATTGCAGCATATTTGGTATCCAATCCGGAGAGGAATTGGTACAGGCGGCGATTGGCGATAAGTTCCCTATATTTGTTGATTCCTTTCTCACAGCAGCCGAGAGGATTCGGTTCCCTCCGGTCGATGGTGAGCCAAATTCTTTGAAGCTCATTCCAGTAATCCTCCAAAGTAAGTTGACCCTGGTTTACTTTGTTGGCTTTTACTTCTAAGTCGTAGAGCTGAAACGGATCGGCTCCACTCCCGTAAGTCACCGATAGGCTGTCCCATACAGCCTTCGCTGTTTGATGTTGTGCGAAATTAGTAACTAATTTTCCTTCCATGTTTTGTATGAGCCATGAGAAAACTGACAAATCTGATTCTTCCCACTTGTAGTAGTCAGAATCGGTTTCTTGTGGTGGTGGTGGTTGCCAAGTAATATGGCTGGATTTTCCCCTGCTCCCGATGGCTACTTTCATAAGACGAGACCATAAGGGATAATTGTTCCCATCTAGTTTGAATCCCAGAATGACATTTTCTGAATTTCGAACTAGATTTGCAATTTGAAGAGTTAACTCTTCTGAAGAATTTTTGGTTTCTGTAATTGGGATTTCCCCTGACATTCTGTTTGATTTTTTTCAGGCTAAGAATGAAAAGGATTTGGCTACTGTTTTGGTGAAGAAAAGGTTAGAGAAAAGGTTGGAACAATGATGATATATTTCTGAGTTCCTAAGATCGAATTCTGCTTTGATACCATGTTAAGAAATGATATCATCATGGTGGAGAGATAAACACTGAAAATTGTTTCTCTCTTTTGTTATTATTTCTGAAGTATGCAATGGTCTATTTATAATACATTACATATCTTAAAGTCATACCAGGATCCCTATTATTAAGGGATCCTTGGTAAATATTTCTCATGTAAAATAAATGCAGCTTCTCTTTATGACTAATGCAGCTCCTCTTTACGACTAATGCAGCTCTTTATGACTTTTGTTTGTGTTATTTTCAACAACAACCATAAGGCTTTCATCCTTTCATAGTCTATGAACATGTGTTTGAAAATCTGCTAGGGTATCTCTGTACCTCATACTGTACGCCTCGTCCTCGTATCCGATCTTTCCTGAGTTCGATCTCACAACAGTCCACTTTCGTGCAGTGCCAACAGTCCTGGCCAACCTATAAGGAGAACTTAAAGGTGACTCTAGGAACTAACTCTACTTGGCTCCAGCAACAGAAATAAACAAAACATAACTTAGCAAAACTCCTATTAAGTAGTACTGTTATCTTAAAACTCAAGCTCAAAACATCTAAATTCTCATCTCGTCCCGTCTTTACTTAGTAGGGAATCTCTCTAAACAATGATATTAGATCCCTTAATCTAAATCATCGTGACTCAGTAAGACAACTCAACAATTCTCTCTCAAAGCCATCTCCAAAGACTATGGCTCATGATACCACCTCAAGTACCATTAAGGTTGCGTGAGCAAAACTCGCGTCACAAAATAACTCAACATATCGTACAATATCTCATTGCAGCATGCTAATAACTCATCATTGATCATGCTATTATACTCAAGCTCATAACTCAAACTCATAACTCAAACCAACAAGTACTTAAAGCAATTGCTAATTCTCTCAAGCTTTAGCTCTAAGTTCTCATTTCATCCTTCTACTTAGTAAAAAAAAAAAAATCTCTCTTAACAATGACATTAGATTCCTTCATCTAAATCATCGTGACTTATCACAACTGCTCAAACAATTCTCATCACAAAACATCTCAAATACATCACATCATAACTCATAATTATGCATCTTCAATCATATAACATCATATGATATAAACGCTCTCATGATTCATCATGTAACGTCAACATATGCTCTTACAACATAATAACTCATTATTAATCATGTTGTCATCCTCAAACTCAAACTATGCATCTTCAAAGCATAACATCATAACTCATCATATAACCTCAACATCGTGCTCTTCAAAATTTAACGTCAAATAAACTTTGAAATTTTACATACCTCGTTGAGCCTGGTGTGATGGTGCGCTGAGCTCACGGTTGTTAATAACTATTAGTCTAGTGACTCATTCTAGACTAAACTCAAGACTTCTAATTCAGAGCTTTCCTTCGCTCTGATACCACTCTGTCACAGCCCGCCCTAACTAGGGATAGTTAGGCCGAGTGATCCACGACTAGGGATGGGGTTAAAGAAGAAGGGGAAGAAAAGGGGCGTCATTTATAGCCGTAAAACTTACTCATCTTAATAAAACTCGTATTTTTTTTTATTCATTAATACTCAATTGAAAACAGTCTATGAAAGACAGCATAAAACTTAATTAATATCATTAATCAAGTTATACATCGTATGAAACCATTCTCTTAAGACTCAAAGTATGACATAACATACTATAACATCAACAACATCTTGCAGCGGAAAGTAGCTAGACATATGTATGAAGACATATTCTAGACAGGTTAACTATTTATTAACAACCCTGGAGACTCCGCTCATTGCAGCACCATCATCACATCAGCTCAACCTGCACATTTAGAAAACATATGCAGGGCTGAGTACAAAAGCACTCAGTGGGCACATATGCCTAGGTATAAAAATACATGCTTCAAAACTATAAATTGTCATGCCATCATAATCAGTACAGCAAGGGAGTTTTTCGCTAAAAAGGCCCAAGCTTACTAAGTTCATTTGTGATTCTTAAAGTTCGTCTGATCAGACTAAGTTCTTTTGTAATCTATCATATCTGAAACTGTGTGCCGGAGAGGTGGCCACCTCTCACGGTCACTTGACCGGCCAACCCGCTAGATGACTCACGGTCACTGGTGTACACTAGCCCTGGCAGGATAGCTATCAACTGCTCAGGACCCGAATTCGATTGCATCATTGGCAAAGCCAAAGCAGATAGATATCATACTAAAATTTAAACATTTTATGGCAAGACAATACTTGAAATAACTTTAACTCAAATATTTTGTAACGAAATAACTTGCTCAAATGTAACATTAAACTCATTTGATAGATATATATAAAACTGAAATTAACAGTTAAATCATCTCATGCATTCATTCGTATAAGAGGCCTACGACACGCAGGGGATCTCTATATACGTATAGTAAAAGTAATGCCCACCTCGTTGTGTCTCTGTATCAATGAGTAACGTCACTCTCTCCCTCAAGTCGTTACTTCCCAAAAGGACCTTCATCGTTATGAAGAATTGGTGAGAAGTTATAAAAGAAACCTCGATTAATAATCTAATCTCTTTTATGAAACATTAGTATCTCTAATGTTCATCTCTCTTGATTGTTAATCAATATAACAATTATTATCTCTCGACATTACTCATTAATTATAACATCCTTATGTTATAATTAGCAGCGCTTCAATTAAAAGAAATATTTAACACATCGAAAAGTCCACTTTCTTAGCAGATCTATTCGCTCTCATCTCGTCTAATTAACCGATTAGAAAGTTAAACTTTCCATTAGGCATGTATTTGAGTCACGGGTCAACAAGAATTGACTATGCTCAAATTCTAATTTCACTAAAAATTTCGGCATGACCTATTCATATATAATGTCAGCCACGAGATTTCAACGCGTGAATCTCACTACGTGAACTCGTCTCTCGACTCAAAACTTAACATCTTGACATCTTTTCAACGCAAACCAAACAATTCAAAATCATCAAAACTCTTTATCAGTAAACTATCATTTATACTCGACACCAATTGTTCGAGTGTCAGATACCAACATTTATGTGCGTTAATCATAACTCTCACAACTCACACCATTTAGTCATATCGTATCATCCATCAAAACAAATATAATCAAGTTGTTTTCTAGAAAGTTTTGCTGTTTTTGTGTCATCTTTAAAAATTCATAACAACCAACTCAATCATCATAAACTATCATACCAATTGATCTCAAAAACTTCATGAAGTGTAGTTCACTCTAAAAATGGTAGTTAACCAAAAAGGTTAAAGGTTTTTGGAGATATTGCTCTTTTAGTGCAGGCTGTCAAAGATTGACAGTTTCTGCCAATTTTGTTTAGGCCATTAGAAACCAAGGCAAACCTTAATAAAATTCCATCAAATTTAATCATCCAAAACTAAAGGTATCCTTGAAGATTTGGTTAAATTTTCACAAGAGAAAACGTTCATATGATCTGCCAAATAAACAATGAAACTCATACACTTTTACTGTTGGACAAATATGACAGCAGAACAGGGCATTTTTGAAATAATAAACTGCTCTGTTTCAGAGGTCATAAAAATCGAAATCTTATGTTTTTAGAAAAGTATTGAAGTCTAGTTTCGTTTAAAAAAAACGGTGATGCAAAATCCTTCATGGATTAATAGATATAAACGTTTTTGTGAAGTCTACCAATAGTTGACAGATTCTGTCAAGGATTTTTCAAAATATCTTTAAAATAGCAAACATCATCCAAAAGACATGAAATTTTGCAGAAACGAAATACACATATCATAGATAAACATACTAAAATTTCAGAGCCATCAAGCAATGAAAACTCATCGAAACATAAGCTTGAAACTGCTGTAAAATTTTGACAGAATTCCAGTTTTAATTTCGTTCAACAATTATCATCCATAAATTGTAAATCAATTAGCATGCTCATGTGATATCGTAGAACACATATACGCAATAATATTCATTATGCAACGTCTCAAACTTCACGAATTTAAATAATCATACTCTAAAAATTTATACAATTTTCGTGCTTGGAAAAATACGAATTTAATATATATCGATTCTAGCATACCCCTAAGCACAAATATCAAGTCAAAACGATCAAACAAAAATCGAAAGACAAGCTAATATGTGAAAAACGGGGCTGCCCTCATGGGTTTCATAGCTACGGTTCGTTCCGTTCTTACTCCCTTCATTAAACATGCTCAACATCTACCCAAGAACAACATACTAAAATTTCACGACGATCCGACGTCGTTTCAAAATAAAGTCGAGAATCGACGTTTTTCGACGTCGACGAAAATCGAAAAGAAAACCATCAAAACGTAGGTAGAGATCTTACCTACTTAGATACGTGATCGAAAAGATGATCGGCGCTCGTCTCGGTGCTCAAATCGGAAGTCAAAAGCTCTAAGCTAATGTTTTCGTATATTTTCATATATCGATTCGTAAGACCAAGCTCCCTTATTTATAAGCGAAGAAGACAATTCTAAATTGTCTTGTCTTCCTTAGTCAACAATTACGACTAAGGAATTCACACTTGAGTCAACAATTACGACTAAGGAATTCACACTTGAACTGTCTTACTTAGTATTAGAATATATCAAATATATCCTAATCTAGTCCATAATATCTTTCAGTTTTGGTGGGGTAGCCTTAGATATTTAAGATATTAACCCGTTAGTCGTTAAATATCCCGTTTCGTCTCGTTTTAACGACTAATTACCCACATTCTTCGTTACTCACCCTCTTAACTCCTACTCACTTTCATTACACTCGTAATTCTATATAAATATAGAAAACGCAAGCTCGTTCTCGAAATTCTGATAAACGAGCTCGGTTCGTTTATCGAGAAATCCCGATTTACTATTCACTCGTCGTCCAAAAATAAAAACTTTCATTATTGGACTCGTATCGAAAAATTAAGAATATTTCTCGACGACATGCACGTAAGATTTTGAAAGTCGACAAAAAGACGAAATAGCAGTATTTTACTATTCATCATCAAAAAGTCAAAAATTTCAAAAACGTCTTAACGGACTCAGATCTCACTTCCGAGTTCACCGTTCTCATTCAAATAATTATCTCGAATTATTCAAATACTCAAACTCAATTACGGATATAAAATCACACATCATCCTCACATCATCAAAAGAACATCTCAACATCTTTAAAATATAACAACAAAACTTCATATAACTCCTCATCTCTATACAAAGTAATCAAACAAGGGATCTTATACCCTACTTACTCAAACTTAAGCAATTAAACACGTCATCAAAAGCCCGGGTATTACAACTTCACATTTAAGACATAATAATGCCAAACTACCCGCATAGTCCCCATAAATTCGGTCAAATTGCTTTCATATTGTGTCAGCCCACTTTTATAAAAGTAGAACATAGATATGGGGGCAGGATCAGTGTACTTAAATGAATAAAATATTAACATGGGCATGGAGTAAATTGTTTGAATAAAGTGGGTATAGACTAAATGTGTTACTACAAACTTGGGTACTTTTGTAATACCCGGGCTTTTGATGACGTGTTTAATTGCTTAAGTTTGAGTAAGTAGGGTATAAGATCCCTTGTTTGATTACTTTGTATAGAGATGAGGAGTTATATGAAGTTTTGTTGTTATATTTTAAAGATGTTGAGATGTTCTTTTGATGATGTGAGGATGATGTGTGATTTTATATCCGTAATTGAGTTTGAGTATTTGAATAATTCGAGATAATTATTTGAATGAGAACGGTGAACTCGGAAGTGAGATCTGAGTCCGTTAAGACGTTTTTGAAATTTTTGACTTTTTGACGATGAATAGTAAAATACTGCTATTCGTCTTTTTGTCGACTTTCAAAATCTTACGTGCATGTCGTCGAGAAATATTCTTAATTTTTCGATACGAGTCCAATAATGAAAGTTTTTATTTTTGGACGACGAGTGAATAGTAAATCGGGATTTCTCGATAAACGAACCGAGCTCGTTTATCAGAATTTCGAGAACGAGCTTGCGTTTTCTATATTTATATAGAATTACGAGTGTAATGAAAGTGAGTAGGAGTTAAGAGGGTGAGTAACGAAGAATGTGGGTAATTAGTCGTTAAAACGAGACGAAACGGGATATTTAACGACTAACGGGTTAATATCTTAAATATCTAAGGCTACCCCACCAAAACTGAAAGATATTATGGACTAGATTAGGATATATTTGATATATTCTAATACTAAGTAAGACAGTTCAAGTGTGAATTCCTTAGTCGTAATTGTTGACTCAAGTGTGAATTCCTTAGTCGTAATTGTTGACTAAGGAAGACAAGACAATTTAGAATTGTCTTCTTCGCTTATAAATAAGGGAGCTTGGTCTTACGAATCGATATATGAAAATATACGAAAACATTAGCTTAGAGCTTTTGACTTCCGATTTGAGCACCGAGACGAGCGCCGATCATCTTTTCGATCACGTATCTAAGTAGGTAAGATCTCTACCTACGTTTTGATGGTTTTCTTTTCGATTTTCGTCGACGTCGAAAAACGTCGATTCTCGACTTTATTTTGAAACGACGTCGGATCGTCGTGAAATTTTAGTATGTTGTTCTTGGGTAGATGTTGAGCATGTTTAATGAAGGGAGTAAGAACGGAACGAACCGTAGCTATGAAACCCATGAGGGCAGCCCCGTTTTTCACATATTAGCTTGTCTTTCGATTTTTGTTTGATCGTTTTGACTTGATATTTGTGCTTAGGGGTATGCTAGAATCGATATATATTAAATTCGTATTTTTCCAAGCACGAAAATTGTATAAATTTTTAGAGTATGATTATTTAAATTCGTGAAGTTTGAGACGTTGCATAATGAATATTATTGCGTATATGTGTTCTACGATATCACATGAGCATGCTAATTGATTTACAATTTATGGATGATAATTGTTGAACGAGATTAAAACTGGAATTCTGTCAAAATTTTACAGCAGTTTCAAGCTTATGTTTCGATGAGTTTTCATTGCTTGATGGCTCTGAAATTTTAGTATGTTTATCTATGATATGTGTATTTCGTTTCTGCAAAATTTCATGTCTTTTGGATGATGTTTGCTATTTTAAAGATATTTTGAAAAATCCTTGACAGAATCTGTCAACTATTGGTAGACTTCACAAAAACGTTTATATCTATTAATCCATGAAGGATTTTGCATCACCGTTTTTTTTAAACGAAACTAGACTTCAATAATTTTCTAAAAACATAAGATTTCGATTTTTATGACCTCTGAAACAGAGCAGTTTATTATTTCAAAAATGCCCTGTTCTGCTGTCATATTTGTCCAACAGTAAAAGTGTATGAGTTTCATTGTTTATTTGGCAGATCATATGAACGTTTTCTCTTGTGAAAATTTAACCAAATCTTCAAGGATACCTTTAGTTTTGGATGATTAAATTTGATGGAATTTTATTAAGGTTTGCCTTGGTTTCTAATGGCCTAAACAAAATTGGCAGAAACTGTCAATCTTTGACAGCCTGCACTAAAAGAGCAATATCGCCAAAAACCTTTAACCTTTTTGGTTAACTACCATTTTTAGAGTGAACTACACTTCATGAAGTTTTTGAGATCAATTGGTATGATAGTTTATGATGATTGAGTTGGTTGTTATGAATTTTTAAAGATGACACAAAAACAGCAAAACTTTCTAGAAAACAACTTGATTATATTTGTTTTGATGGATGATACGATATGACTAAATGGTGTGAGTTGTGAGAGTTATGATTAACGCACATAAATGTTGGTATCTGACACTCGAACAATTGGTGTCGAGTATAAATGATAGTTTACTGATAAAGAGTTTTGATGATTTTGAATTGTTTGGTTTGCGTTGAAAAGATGTCAAGATGTTAAGTTTTGAGTCGAGAGACGAGTTCACGTAGTGAGATTCACGCGTTGAAATCTCGTGGCTGACATTATATATGAATAGGTCATGCCGAAATTTTTAGTGAAATTAGAATTTGAGCATAGTCAATTCTTGTTGACCCGTGACTCAAATACATGCCTAATGGAAAGTTTAACTTTCTAATCGGTTAATTAGACGAGATGAGAGCGAATAGATCTGCTAAGAAAGTGGACTTTTCGATGTGTTAAATATTTCTTTTAATTGAAGCGCTGCTAATTATAACATAAGGATGTTATAATTAATGAGTAATGTCGAGAGATAATAATTGTTATATTGATTAACAATCAAGAGAGATGAACATTAGAGATACTAATGTTTCATAAAAGAGATTAGATTATTAATCGAGGTTTCTTTTATAACTTCTCACCAATTCTTCATAACGATGAAGGTCCTTTTGGGAAGTAACGACTTGAGGGAGAGAGTGACGTTACTCATTGATACAGAGACACAACGAGGTGGGCATTACTTTTACTATACGTATATAGAGATCCCCTGCGTGTCGTAGGCCTCTTATACGAATGAATGCATGAGATGATTTAACTGTTAATTTCAGTTTTATATATATCTATCAAATGAGTTTAATGTTACATTTGAGCAAGTTATTTCGTTACAAAATATTTGAGTTAAAGTTATTTCAAGTATTGTCTTGCCATAAAATGTTTAAATTTTAGTATGATATCTATCTGCTTTGGCTTTGCCAATGATGCAATCGAATTCGGGTCCTGAGCAGTTGATAGCTATCCTGCCAGGGCTAGTGTACACCAGTGACCGTGAGTCATCTAGCGGGTTGGCCGGTCAAGTGACCGTGAGAGGTGGCCACCTCTCCGGCACACAGTTTCAGATATGATAGATTACAAAAGAACTTAGTCTGATCAGACGAACTTTAAGAATCACAAATGAACTTAGTAAGCTTGGGCCTTTTTAGCGAAAAACTCCCTTGCTGTACTGATTATGATGGCATGACAATTTATAGTTTTGAAGCATGTATTTTTATACCTAGGCATATGTGCCCACTGAGTGCTTTTGTACTCAGCCCTGCATATGTTTTCTAAATGTGCAGGTTGAGCTGATGTGATGATGGTGCTGCAATGAGCGGAGTCTCCAGGGTTGTTAATAAATAGTTAACCTGTCTAGAATATGTCTTCATACATATGTCTAGCTACTTTCCGCTGCAAGATGTTGTTGATGTTATAGTATGTTATGTCATACTTTGAGTCTTAAGAGAATGGTTTCATACGATGTATAACTTGATTAATGATATTAATTAAGTTTTATGCTGTCTTTCATAGACTGTTTTCAATTGAGTATTAATGAATAAAAAAAAAATACGAGTTTTATTAAGATGAGTAAGTTTTACGGCTATAAATGACGCCCCTTTTCTTCCCCTTCTTCTTTAACCCCATCCCTAGTCGTGGATCACTCGGCCTAACTATCCCTAGTTAGGGCGGGCTGTGACAGAGTGGTATCAGAGCGAAGGAAAGCTCTGAATTAGAAGTCTTGAGTTTAGTCTAGAATGAGTCACTAGACTAATAGTTATTAACAACCGTGAGCTCAGCGCACCATCACACCAGGCTCAACGAGGTATGTAAAATTTCAAAGTTTATTTGACGTTAAATTTTGAAGAGCACGATGTTGAGGTTATATGATGAGTTATGATGTTATGCTTTGAAGATGCATAGTTTGAGTTTGAGGATGACAACATGATTAATAATGAGTTATTATGTTGTAAGAGCATATGTTGACGTTACATGATGAATCATGAGAGCGTTTATATCATATGATGTTATATGATTGAAGATGCATAATTATGAGTTATGATGTGATGTATTTGAGATGTTTTGTGATGAGAATTGTTTGAGCAGTTGTGATAAGTCACGATGATTTAGATGAAGGAATCTAATGTCATTGTTAAGAGAGATTTTTTTTTTTTTACTAAGTAGAAGGATGAAATGAGAACTTAGAGCTAAAGCTTGAGAGAATTAGCAATTGCTTTAAGTACTTGTTGGTTTGAGTTATGAGTTTGAGTTATGAGCTTGAGTATAATAGCATGATTAATGATGAGTTATTAGCATGCTGCAATGAGATATTGTACGATATGTTGAGTTATTTTGTGACGCGAGTTTTGCTCACGCAACCTTAATGGTACTTGAGGAGGTATCATGAGCCATAGTCTTTGGAGATGGCTTTGAGAGAGAATTGTTGAGTTGTCTTACTGAGTCACGATGATTTAGATTAAGGGATCTAATATCATTGTTTAGAGAGATTCCCTACTAAGTAAAGACGGGACGAGATGAGAATTTAGATGTTTTGAGCTTGAGTTTTAAGATAACAGTACTACTTAATAGGAGTTTTGCTAAGTTATGTTTTGTTTATTTCTGTTGCTGGAGCCAAGTAGAGTTAGTTCCTAGAGTCACCTTTAAGTTCTCCTTATAGGTTGGCCAGGACTGTTGGCACTGCACGAAAGTGGACTGTTGTGAGATCGAACTCAGGAAAGATCGGATACGAGGACGAGGCGTACAGTATGTGGTACAGAGATACCCTAGCAGATTTTCAAACACATGTTCATAGACTATGAAAGGATGAAAGCCTTATGGTTGTTACTAGACTGGATGGCATCGTGCACCTAGTCCCCGTGCTACCAATCGAGTGGTAGGATTGAGCAAGGAAGAAAGCCACTCAATATGATGGGACATGTTGTCTTGAGCATTGGACCCACAGGAGATGAGATTTGTTACAGATACCCAGATTTTCTATGCGGATCTAATGACCGGATGCTTGTTTTCTACCAGAGACTCTAGAAGAGTGTAGTAGATATCGAGTCGATCCTTGAGTATCAGTTACCAAAGATGATAAAATGATAAACGATAATGAGGATGAGAAGTAGCCGAGGATGGCTAGAGTTGATGAGGATGAGAAGAGAAGTCGATGTAGGCTAGAGCTAAGGATGATCTTGAGAGTATGCGCGGTACACCCTCGTTTTTGATTAGTTGCAATTACATTGCGATGTATATAACTTACTTAGGAGATATTGGTACTTGAGATTTTGACATGATGATAGATAAGCATGCGAATATAGTACCCTACTGATGTTAAATAGATGGATGTTCCTAGTGTGCTAAAGTAGCAACTAGATGAGTTGACTGGTAGCAGTTACCGTAGGAGGTCCAGACCGAGACATAGTACTATTAATGGTGTCGGTTTAGAAGGGACATTACGATAGATACTATGGTTTTTGTAGGGTTTAAATAACCCCTTTATGTAAGCCCTCTAAAACGAGGCATTCTACTGATGGATATATTAGGTTGACCAGAGTGGTCTTTTTGTTAGCATTTCGTGAGTGCTTATTGCCTTACAGATGAATGTTAAGGTGACCGTGAGGGTTTCCTTAAAGTTGAGTTAGTAAATTGAACTTGAGTTTTGAGGATGCTTAGAGCGTTGGTCGAGTTGAGTTTTCCTTTTGTGATTTCAAAAATGCCTCAAAGATGTCATCAAGAGTGTGATGTGAAGGATAGGCGGGATAATACTCCGCCACCACCACCGCAACATGAGAGGAGAGTTGAAAAATATTGAACTTTCGAAACAAGAGTCTAGAACATATGACCCTGAGTTTAAGCTTTTAGCTTGCTGGTGTGAACTTAAGTTTTGTTATGTATAGTATGTTGAGGGTTTAGAAGACACATAATTTCCAAGTTCGGGATAGTATATCCCGTGTGACTGGGGAGTGATTATGTTGGACCTGGCCAGTCCGCATGATCCAAATCTCAGTAGACGTGTTTTGGGTTTATAAACCCACGTGTTTCAACTTTCGGTTGAAAAGCCAGATGGGTTCTTACTCTAGGTCATTTTTGTTCGACCTGGTAGTTACTTCATTCTACCCTCTGGTCATTCATTTGAGTCTCTTGAACAATTTGTTTTGATGTCGTTCTAGGATTGAACCCTTACAACTTTTGAGTTATCCTAGTAGATTCTTTTAATGTATAAGACTAGTGAGAGGCACGTCAGAGGACTTTAACACCTGAGCAACTGGTAGACTATACTTGAGAACAATTGAAGACTACTCTTGAGAAGTATGTACCGAGGAGTACAGTAAGCAGCGAGAGGCTGATTATCGAAGTTTGATGCAAGGAAAGAAATCGGTTGTAGAGTATAACCGAGAATTCTGTGAGCTATCACGATTTGCTCATCAGAAGATGGATACTGATGAAGAGATGTCTGAGTTTTATGTGCCGGTTTAAGGCAGGACTTTAAGGTAGTATGGGCAAGTTATTAGATGCACTAGTTAGAATCCTGTTTATTACAGGAGCCTCGCATTCGTTAATTGTTTGAAGCATGTTACCTTCAAACTCGAACCAAAACAAGCTAGTCCCGAGTTGAGAGTAATCACTCCTGTAGGAAGAGCTACTACAGTTTCTCACATGATTTCTAAATTAGAGTTGAGTTAGGATCACTAAAGATGAAAACAAGAACCTTGCACTTAATGCCTATGTGGAACGTAGACATTATTCTAAGGATGGACTGGTTAGCAGAGAACTTTGCCCCGATTGATTGTAAGAAGAGACAGATAACTTTTCAACCACCTGGGAAGGAACAGACATGTTTTCACGGCATTGATAGAAAGAAGAGAGTTCCAATCGTTTCGGCACTTCAGGCGTCGAAATTGGTAAAGAAGAAAGGAGCACAAGCTTACCTAGTTTACTTGAATGATGAAGGATAATCAAGTAAAAAAAATAAACTTTGAGGATGTAGCAGTGATAAGGGAATATAGAGATGTATTTTCCGAGGTCTTACCAGGATTGCCACCAACAAGACAGTTGGAGTTCACTATCGACCTAGAACCTGGATCAGCACTAGTGTCGAAGGCACCCTATAGAATGGCGCCTAAGGAGCTACAAGAGCTGAAGATTCAGCTACAAGAATTGCTCGAGTTAGGTTTTATTAGACATAGTGTATCCCCGTGGGAAGCACCAGTCATTTTTGTCAAAAAGAAGGATGGCACGTTGAGAATGTGCATAGATTATCGAGATCTGAATAAATTGACACTGAAGAACAAATATCCTTTGCCGAGGATAGATGACTTGTTTGATCAATTACGAGGAGCGAGTTTTTCTTGAAAGTTGACTTGAGATCATATTACCACCAGTTCAAATTTTGACAGAATGATATACCTAAGACAGCTTTTCAAATGAGGTATGAGCACTATGAGTTCATAGTTATGCCATTCGGTTTGACGAAGGCACCAGTAGTTTTTCATGGATCACATGAATCGAGTGTTCCATCAATAACTGGATAAATTTATCCTAGTTTTCATAGATGATATTCTCATCTATTCGAAGAATGAGCAGGAGCGCCAAAACATTTGAGAACGATGTTGGAAACGCTAAGAGTTGAGAAGCTTTTTGCCAAATTCACCAAGTGCGAGTTTTGGTTGAACGAAGTAACTTTTCTAGGACATATTGTATCATCCGAAAGAATTAAAGTTGACCCCGTCAAGGTACAAGTTGTACATGAGTGGAGATCACCAACTACGCCTAACGAGATTCGCAACTTTTTAGGCTTAGCAGGATACTATCAGAGGTTTATTGAAGGATTTTCCATGATAGCAAGACCGAGAAAAGAAGCTAAGTACAATTGGAAAGAGGAGTGTAAAGAGAGTTTTTAAGAGCTTAAAGGAAATTGACTACAACACCAGTGCTGCTAGTCCCGGAAATGGATAAAGAGTATACCATCTACACAGATGCGTCAAAGAATGGGCTAGGATGTGTTTTGATGCAAGAAGGAAGAGTTACAGTCTATGCATAACGATAACTTAGACTCCACGAGATACATTATCCAACGCATGATTTAGAGCTTGCAGCCGTTGTGCATGCCCTGAAAATTTGGAGACATCATCTCTACGGAGTTAGATGTGAGATTTTCACGGACCACAAAAGTTTGAAATATTTTTTCGAGCAGAAGGATATTAACATGAGGCAAAGGAGATGGCTCGAATTAGTAAATGATGTTGACTGCAACATTAATTATCACCCTGGCAAGGCCAATGTAGTAGCCGATACATTGAGCCGGAAGGTCTCGTCAAAGTTTGGATGTCTTCTCACGAGAGAGAATGAGCTTATAAAGGACTTTGACAAGATGAGGATAGAGATGATAAAACCACCAGGGACGATAGCGAGTATTGTTGCGACGATGCCTAGTTTGAGGAAAATGGTGATTGAAGCACAAGGAAAGATGAGACAATGAACAAGTTACGAGAAAGGATAAGAGCATGAGATCTCAAGAGTTACCAAAAAGCATCAGACAATGCTATTTTATTTGAGGGGAGAATATGCATTCCCCGCGATGATGAACTTAAGAATACGATCATGAGTGGGACTCATGACACGCCTTACACCGCCCACCCAGGAGGCACAAAGATGTATCAGGTTGTGAAAAATAGATTTTTGTGGGACGGAATGAAATGAGACATAGCTTCGTTTGTAGAGCGATGCTTAGCTTGTCAGCAAGTGAAAGCATTACACCAACGACCCTATGGGAAGTTAAAACCGTTGGAGATTCCCGAGTGGAAATGGGATCACATAGCGATGGATTTTGTGATAGCTTTACCGAAAAGTCAAAGAGGAAATACAGCAATTTGGGTGATTGTAGATCGACTAACAAAATATGCACATTTCATACCGATCCTAATCGCGTATGGACCAGATAAGTTAGCACAATTGTATGTTCGTGACATTATAAGATTGCATTGAGTACCAGTGTAGATCACCTCAAAAAAAAAAAAAATTACATCACGTTTTTGGATGAGTTACAGAAAGAGTTGGGTACAAGGATGAATTTTAGCATAGCAGACGATAGAAGATATGATAAGAACTACTATCCTTGATAGAGGAGTAAATCGGGAGAATGTGTTGCCACTAATTGAGTTTGCATATAAGACGTGAGACAAAGTTTCGAGATAGGAGACAAAGTTTTCTTGAAGGTTTCACCCTCAAAGGGGATGAATAGATTTGGAGTTAAAGGACAGCTTAGACCCAGAGTTATAAGTCCTTACGAGATATTGCAAAAGATAGGTCCAATAGCGTATAGGTTGGTTTTGTCACCTAGCTTTGGAAATGTGCATAACGTGTTTCACGTGTCACAATTGAGAGGATATATATTTTCGGCAATTGAGTTATGAAGAGAGACCTCAGATGATGTTAGATCATAAAATTCGGCAATTGAGTAATAAGTCGATTGCATTGGATAAGGTCCAATGGAGATATGATAGTTAAGAAAGAAGTGGAAAGAGAGCTTGAGGATAAGATGTGAGAGAAGTACCCGATACATTTACAAGAGGTACAAATTTCGGGACGAAATTTATTTTAAGGGGGAAGGTATGTAATACCCGGGCTTTTGATGACGTGTTTAATTGCTTAAGTTTGAGTAAGTAGGGTATAAGATCCCTTGTTTGATTACTTTGTATAGAGATGAGGAGTTATATGAAGTTTTGTTGTTATATTTTAAAGATGTTGAGATGTTCTTTTGATGATGTGAGGATGATGTGTGATTTTATATCCGTAATTGAGTTTGAGTATTTGAATAATTCGAGATAATTATTTGAATGAGAACGGTGAACTCGGAAGTGAGATCTGATTCCGTTAAGACGTTTTTGAAATTTTTGACTTTTTGACGATGAATAGTAAAATACTGCTATTCGTCTTTTTGTCGACTTTCAAAATCTTACGTGCATGTCGTCGAGAAATATTCTTAATTTTTCGATACGAGTCCAATAATGAAAGTTTTTATTTTTGGACGACGAGTGAATAGTAAATCGGGATTTCTCGATAAACGAACCGAGCTCGTTTATCAGAATTTCGAGAACGAGCTTGCGTTTTCTATATTTATATAGAATTACGAGTGTAATGAAAGTGAGTAGGAGTTAAGAGGGTGAGTAACGAAGAATGTGGGTAATTAGTCGTTAAAACGAGACGAAACGGGATATTTAACGACTAACGGGTTAATATCTTAAATATCTAAGGCTACCCCACCAAAACTGAAAGATATTATGGACTAGATTAGGATATATTTGATATATTCTAATACTAAGTAAGACAGTTCAAGTGTGAATTCCTTAGTCGTAATTGTTGACTCAAGTGTGAATTCCTTAGTCGTAATTGTTGACTAAGGAAGACAAGACAATTTAGAATTGTCTTCTTCGCTTATAAATAAGGGAGCTTGGTCTTACGAATCGATATATGAAAATATACGAAAACATTAGCTTAGAGCTTTTGACTTCCGATTTGAGCACCGAGACGAGCGCCGATCATCTTTTCGATCACGTATCTAAGTAGGTAAGATCTCTACCTACGTTTTGATGGTTTTCTTTTCGATTTTCGTCGACGTCGAAAAACGTCGATTCTCGACTTTATTTTGAAACGACGTCGGATCGTCGTGAAATTTTAGTATGTTGTTCTTGGGTAGATGTTGAGCATGTTTAATGAAGGGAGTAAGAACGGAACGAACCGTAGCTATGAAACCCATGAGGGCAGCCCCGTTTTTCACATATTAGCTTGTCTTTCGATTTTTGTTTGATCGTTTTGACTTGATATTTGTGCTTAGGGGTATGCTAGAATCGATATATATTAAATTCGTATTTTTCCAAGCACGAAAATTGTATAAATTTTTAGAGTATGATTATTTAAATTCGTGAAGTTTGAGACGTTGCATAATGAATATTATTGCGTATATGTGTTCTACGATATCACATGAGCATGCTAATTGATTTACAATTTATGGATGATAATTGTTGAACGAAATTAAAACTGGAATTCTGTCAAAATTTTACAGCAGTTTCAAGCTTATGTTTCGATGAGTTTTCATTGCTTGATGGCTCTGAAATTTTAGTATGTTTATCTATGATATGTGTATTTCGTTTCTGCAAAATTTCATGTCTTTTGGATGATGTTTGCTATTTTAAAGATATTTTGAAAAATCCTTGACAGAATCTGTCAACTATTGGTAGACTTCACAAAAACGTTTATATCTATTAATCCATGAAGGATTTTGCATCACCGTTTTTTTTTAAACGAAACTAGACTTCAATACTTTTCTAAAAACATAAGATTTCGATTTTTATGACCTCTGAAACAGAGCAGTTTATTATTTCAAAAATGCCCTGTTCTGCTGTCATATTTGTCCAACAGTAAAAGTGTATGAGTTTCATTGTTTATTTGGCAGATCATATGAACGTTTTCTCTTGTGAAAATTTAACCAAATCTTCAAAGATACCTTTAGTTTTGGATGATTAAATTTGATGGAATTTTATTAAGGTTTGCCTTGGTTTCTAATGGCCTAAACAAAATTGGCAGAAACTGTCAATCTTTGACAGCCTGCACTAAAAGAGCAATATCTCCAAAAACCTTTAACCTTTTTGGTTAACTACCATTTTTAGAGTGAACTACACTTCATGAAGTTTTTGAGATCAATTGGTATGATAGTTTATGATGATTGAGTTGGTTGTTATGAATTTTTAAAGATGACACAAAAACAGCAAAACTTTCTAGAAAACAACTTGATTATATTTGTTTTGATGGATGATACGATATGACTAAATGGTGTGAGTTGTGAGAGTTATGATTAACGCACATAAATGTTGGTATCTGACACTCGAACAATTGGTGTCGAGTATAAATGATAGTTTACTGATAAAGAGTTTTGATGATTTTGAATTGTTTGGTTTGCGTTGAAAAGATGTCAAGATGTTAAGTTTTGAGTCGAGAGACGAGTTCACGTAGTGAGATTCACGCGTTGAAATCTCGTGGCTGACATTATATATGAATAGGTCATGCCGAAATTTTTAGTGAAATTAGAATTTGAGCATAGTCAATTCTTGTTGACCCGTGACTCAAATACATGCCTAATGGAAAGTTTAACTTTCTAATCGGTTAATTAGACGAGATGAGAGCGAATAGATCTGCTAAGAAAGTGGACTTTTCGATGTGTTAAATATTTCTTTTAATTGAAGCGCTGCTAATTATAACATAAGGATGTTATAATTAATGAGTAATGTCGAGAGATAATAATTGTTATATTGATTAACAATCAAGAGAGATGAACATTAGAGATACTAATGTTTCATAAAAGAGATTAGATTATTAATCGAGGTTTCTTTTATAACTTCTCACCAATTCTTCATAACGATGAAGGTCCTTTTGGGAAGTAACGACTTGAGGGAGAGAGTGACGTTACTCATTGATACAGAGACACAACGAGGTGGGCATTACTTTTACTATACGTATATAGAGATCCCCTGCGTGTCGTAGGCCTCTTATACGAATGAATGCATGAGATGATTTAACTGTTAATTTCAGTTTTATATATATCTATCAAATGAGTTTAATGTTACATTTGAGCAAGTTATTTCGTTACAAAATATTTGAGTTAAAGTTATTTCAAGTATTGTCTTGCCATAAAATGTTTAAATTTTAGTATGATATCTATCTGCTTTGGCTTTGCCAATGATGCAATCGAATTCGGGTCCTGAGCAGTTGATAGCTATCCTGCCAGGGCTAGTGTACACCAGTGACCGTGAGTCATCTAGCGGGTTGGCCGGTCAAGTGACCGTGAGAGGTGGCCACCTCTCCGGCACACAGTTTCAGATATGATAGATTACAAAAGAACTTAGTCTGATCAGACGAACTTTAAGAATCACAAATGAACTTAGTAAGCTTGGGCCTTTTTAGCGAAAAACTCCCTTGCTGTACTGATTATGATGGCATGACAATTTATAGTTTTGAAGCATGTATTTTTATACCTAGGCATATGTGCCCACTGAGTGCTTTTGTACTCAGCCCTGCATATGTTTTCTAAATGTGCAGGTTGAGCTGATGTGATGATGGTGCTGCAATGAGCGGAGTCTCCAGGGTTGTTAATAAATAGTTAACCTGTCTAGAATATGTCTTCATACATATGTCTAGCTACTTTCCGCTGCAAGATGTTGTTGATGTTATAGTATGTTATGTCATACTTTGAGTCTTAAGAGAATGGTTTCATACGATGTATAACTTGATTAATGATATTAATTAAGTTTTATGCTGTCTTTCATAGACTGTTTTCAATTGAGTATTAATGAATAAAAAAAAATACGAGTTTTATTAAGATGAGTAAGTTTTACGGCTATAAATGACGCCCCTTTTCTTCCCCTTCTTCTTTAACCCCATCCCTAGTCGTGGATCACTCGGCCTAACTATCCCTAGTTAGGGCGGGCTGTGACAACTTTTATATATTACCACTTTATATATCTTGATTTTGCATCTATAATCATTCTTTACTTCTGATGATAACACATAAGAGTATCTCCAATGCATTGTGCCTTAGAGGGGGTCTTAGATGGTGGTCGCCACCTAAGACACACCCTTCTCCAATGCATTGTGTCTTAGAAGGGGTCTTAGATCCCTATTTTCACAAAATTCACATTTCTATTTTTTTTTAATTTCAAATTTCGTTAAAATTTAAATTAAACATTACAATAATTAAAATAAAATTAAAGACATAATTAAAATAAGATAATAAAATAAAAATTACAATAATTTCCGTCATCGACGCTTGAGCACTTCTTAGACTAGGTGGTTGTGCAAGGCCAATTGTGCCTCCGTCATATTCGTCGTGTCCGTGTTCAAGAGCTTCATATCCATCTCCTCCCTTTTCATCTTGGCTTGCATTTTTTGACTTCGGCGATTTGCCCCATTTGGAGAGCATGCTCCTTCATGCTTTCAGCGACCTTCTCAAGGGCATTGGAGTACACAGAACCTCCCGAAGGCTCTTCTCCCTTCTTCCCCTTGCCCTTGTCTCGCTTTGTCGCTTTTTGGCCTGAGGGCCTCGTCGTGATACTCGGCTCCGAAGAAGTGGTGGTTGCTTGGCCATCGGAGCCCTTTGACTTCTTCGCGGAGTGGACATCTCCGGCTTGTGACATGAATCTTTCACACTCGCGCAGGACTTTCCAAGCTTTGATTGCTTCTTGAAATTCGCCTCGAACATCGTCTGGGCTTGTTGGGTGATTTGGTCGTTGCTCATACCGCTGTCCCAATTGTCCTTGCAAGTGTTGTAGAAGCCCTCGAAATATTTCGTGTCCTTTAGGACACATGCGAAGTGGGATTTGAGATGATCCGGCTTACGCGTTGGCGCTCCCGGCGGTTTGAGTGCGTTGAACTTCTCCGCGATTGCTTCCTAATATTGGATAAACTTTTGGGAGGTTCCCAAAATAAGATTGTAGGTAGCCTCCGCCCACAAGATTGCCACGAGCTCGGTCTCTTCGCTAGAGTATTGGGCGCAGGTGGACTTGGCTTACGGCTTCTCCACCTCCGGCACTTCTTCGAGTATTGGGCGCGTGGGAAGATTTTCCGTAGTCAACATATTGGAGGCTTGCGAAAACGGAGCAAACCCCATCATCGGGACATTAGGAGAAAGTCTCGAACCTCCGCCTTGTTGCTCGAGGTATTCGTCGAACTCGCGATCCATTGCACGAAAAATTTAGAAGGGAGAATTGTAGTTGAGATAATGAAAAAGTAGTGAATTTGAGATTGGGAAAGTGTGATATTTATAGAAGGGAGAGCCAAAAAAAATAAAAAACTAAAATTCAAACTAGTCGTTTGGGGAAGAAAATGTCGAATTTTTTTTAAAATAAATAAATAAATTCAAATGGTAAAAAATTTGAAAAAAAAACCGAATTTTACATTTTTTTTAATACGGCGCGTCCGTCGGACTTCGCCCTGTTTCTTTGCTTCGACGCACCTCGGGTCTCCAGCGCAGCTGCCCCTCCAGCGACACGGATCGACGCGGGTCTTAAGACCCACATTGGAGATGCTCTAAAGTCATATACTTTTCACATATCTTGATGTCTTTATTAGATTAAGTCAACTTCAAGCTCTTCTAATTTCTTTGCACAATATATACATCATGACATCATACATTGATAACTGATCACTAAAATCCTAATAATATGTATATAGGGGTGGGCTACCGTGAGAGCACATTTTAAAATAAGAAATAAGAGCAATTTTTAATATATGAATTTTATATAGAACACGTATGAATTCGCTGTATAAATGTATGAATTGTGAAAAATAAATTTTTGCTACCTTTGGGATTCGAACTCAGGACCATAAATCCATCCAACAGGATTACGAATCAACCGTAGATCTTGATGATATAAGGACTGAAAATGATTCTTATTTTATATCTTAAGAAATGCTCTTATTTTAGCCCTTCCCTATATATATATATATATATATATATATATATATAGGGGTGGGCTACCGTGAGAACACATCTTAAAATAAGAAATAAGAGCAATTTTTAATGTATGAATTTTATGTAGAACACGTATGAATTCTCTATATAAAGGTATGAATTGTGAAAAATAAATTTTTGTTACCTTTGGGATTCGGACTCAGGACCATAAATCCATCCAACAGGATTACGAATCAACCATAGATCTTGATGATCTAAGGGCTGAAAATGATTCTTATTTTATATCTTAATAAATTCTCTTATTTTAGCCATGATATATATATATATATATATATATATATATATATATATATATATAGGGTGTGGTTCTAGAGAGAACTACATTATTTGTGAGAACGAGAGAACCAACAAATCTAATGCATCCACTGTAAAAATTAATGCATTCGCTGTTAAAATTAATGCACTAAAAAAATTAAAAAAAAATGCTCCCTTCAGGATTCGAACCCAGGATCTGCATTCATCCAATAAGATGATGCATCCACCGTAGATCTTGATGATCGAATGGCTGAAAATGGTTCTCCAGTCTTCTTTTATTTATGGTTCTTTCTTGAACCTCTCCCTATATATATATATATATATATATATATATATATATATAGTAATGAGATCATATAGATCCCAATGCTTATAATAGATCCGTAGATCCAAATCTAAACCACACATTTATGACATGTGGCGCATCAAGATGCATAAAGGCATTTCAAGGCAAAATCTGGAGAGGGGTAAAATTGGAATGTAATTTTCGAAATAAAAAAAAAAATAGATTTTCACAAAATAGGTATATTTTAGATGCATAAAGTTTCATACGAGAATGCATGAACTTTCATATAAAAATGCATAAAGTTTCATATAAAAATGCATAAGATTTCACCCCACCCCAACCCCACCCCACCCCCCACACCCCTGAACCTCACCCCACCCCTACCCACCCCTACCCCCCCATCCCCCCCCCAAAAAAAAATTATTTATTTTTTTAAAAACTGATTTTCTGACCACTGACCCACCCCTACACCCCACCCCCACCCACCCACCCCACCAAATTTTTTTATTATTTTTTATTTTCTCAAAAAGTGATTTTCTGACCACTGACCCCCCCACCCACCCACCCCACCCCCAAAAAAAAATTTTTTATTGAAAAACTGATTTTTACATGTATAAAAAAATTACATGTTTTACATGCATATACTTTCGCACAGAAATGCATATACTTTCACACAAAAATGCATATACTTTTCACACAAAAATGCATTACATTTTTTGAAAAAATATACTCCCTCCGTCCCTGAAATAAGTTCCTCTTTTTCCTTTTTGGGACGTCCCCCAAATAAGTTCCTCTTTCTTTCTTTCCATTTTCGGACAACTACCCCACCACTAATAATACTTTATTTATTCTTACTTTTCACTTTTTCATCATTCCCAATACTAATTATAACACTTTTTCACCTTTTCACTACTCCCAATACTAATTATAACATATTTTTCTCCACTATTAATACACTTTACCACTTTTCCTTAAAACCCGTGCCGTCCCAAAGAGGAACTTATTTTGGGGACGGAGGGAGTAATTTTTTTGGGCTGGAGGGTGGGTGGGGGGTTAGCGGTCAGAAAATCAGTTTTTAAAAAAATAAAAAATAAAATTTTTTTTGGGGGGGGGGGGGGGTGGGTGGGGGGTCAGTGGTCAGAAAATCAGTTTTAAAAAAAAAATTTGGGGTGGGGGTGGGGCAGGGGTGGCGAAAATACCAGATTTATTAAAATAAAATGTATTTTTTGTATAATTTAATGCATTTTTATGTAAAATATTTATGCACTTTTGTTTGATTTTATATGCATGTGAAACATGACTATTTTGAGGGGTGGTAATGGGGAGGGTTGGGGGGTGGTGTGGGGTGGGTTGGGGGGTGGTGCGGGGTGGGGTGGGGAAAATACCAAAACTGTAAAAATCAAATACATTTTTCTGTTCAAAGTCATGCATTTCATGTGAAAACTTTATGCATCTTTGTGTGAAACTATATGCATCTAAAATATATCTATTTTGAGAAAATCTAAAAAAAAATATATTTTTTTAATTATTAAATCTGAAAATTACATTCCAATTTTACCCCTCTCCAGATTTTGCCTTGAAATTCTTGGAAACTCCTTGCCACGTGTCACCATCTTGATGCGCCACATGTCATAAATGTGTGGTCTAGATTTGGATCTACGGATCTATTATAAGCATAGAGATCCACATGAACCCAACCCTATATATATATAGGGTGTGGTTCTAGAGAGAACTACATTATTTGTGAGAACGGGAGAACCATCAAATCTAATGCATCCACTGTAAAAATTAATGCATTCGCTATTAAAATTAATGCACTAAAAAAATTAAAAAAAAATGCTCTCTTCAGGATTCGAACTCAGGATCTGCATTCATCCAACAAGATGATGCATCCACCGTAGATCTTGATGATCGAATGGCTAAAAATGGTTCTCCGGTCTTCTTTTATTTATGGTTCTTTCTTGAACCTCTCCCTATATATATATATATATATATATATATATATATATATATATATATATAGGGTTAATTGCATATAATATCACGAACTTTGCCCGAAATCCATTTTCCCCACGATCTTTAAAAATTGCATATAGATATATGCAATGAATTTCGGGCAAAGTTTGTGATATTATATGCAATTAATCCATATATATATATATATATATAGGGGCGCGCTCCAGTGAGACCCCCTATTTTTCGTGTAACATGAGTACAATGAATAACACATATAATACTAATGAACAAAACGTATATCTAATGAACAAGATGTATATACTGATGAAAAATAAAATTTAAAAAAATCGTAATGAATAAGACATATATACTAATGAACAGGGCCGTATATACTGATGAACAATGCAGTATATACTGACGAATAACAAAATTTAAAATATTCTGCTCCCTCCAGAATTCGAACCCTGCAACAAAAAAATCACCCTCCAGATACAATATCAGCCATAGGATTGATAAAATAAATGTACCAGATCATGCCTTAGATCTCACTAAAATTAGGGGGTCTCATTGGAGCGGCCCCCTATATATATATATATATATATATATATATATATATATATATATATATATATATATATATATAGGGTCAGCTTCAATGGAGACCACTTCCCTATATAGAGAATAGAGACCAAATCAGAGCCATTGATCTCACCAAAATCAATGAATCAGATTAATCTGAATTCTTCAAGTTGAGGAAATCCCGTAAATTCCTCATTTTCCAATTCTGGGAACCAACGAACATTATTATAAACTTACGAACATACTAATGTTCGTCAATGTGTTCGTATAAAAAACAAATAAACATGCTAATGTTCGTCGATATGTTCGTATAAAAATAAATGAACATACAAATAAACATACCTATGTTCGTAAGTTCATAATAATGTTCGTTGGTTCCCAGAATTGGAAAATGAGGAATTTACGGGATTTTCTAAACTTCAAGAATTCGGACTGATTTGATCTTCATTCTCTATATAGGGGAGTGGTCTCCATTGAACTCTTCCCTATATATATATATATATATATATATGGGAGGGATCTATGGAGAATTATATTTTTCGAGAGAATGAATAATAACGAATAAATCTATAAATTTTATGAACAGATCAACATAACTAATGAACAAATGTATTCAGTAAATACGGTAAAAATAGTGAAAATCTCGCCCCTATCAGGTTTCGAACCCAGACCAAAAATCTTATTCATACGATACATTGATTTATTCATCGAAATTATAGACTTATTCGAACACATTCTCTATTCTCAAAATATTTAGCATTCTCCATTTATCTTCTCCATATATATATATATATATATATATATATATATATATATAGGAATTGGTTCAATTGAGATTTATATATATTTTGAGATATTGAGATAAATGAACATATAAGTACATTTTGATGAACTTGTCAATTAATTTTTATGAACGCGCGTTGGTCTAGGGTTCAATCCCTACAAGTGGCGTGTTTTTTAAATAAATTAAATAGATTCATATGTTCATCAGTTATATTGGTTATGTTCAAAGAATTTATTGATATGTTCATTTATCTCAAAATCTCAAAATATTTAAAATCTCAATATAAGCTAACCCTATATATATATATATATATATAGGAGCGCTCCAATTGGAGACCCCTTATTTTGAGTGAGACCTGAGACACGATCTCGTGCGTTTATTTCATAAATCATATGGCTGATATTGTATCTAGAGGGAGAATTATTTTTTCAGGGTTCGAATCCTGGAGGGAGCGAAATATTTTAAATTCCGTTATTCATCAGTATATACTACATTGTTCATCGGTATATACTGCCTTGTTCATCAGTTTATATGTCTTATTCATTATCAATTTTTTAAATTTCGTTATTCATCAGTATATACTGCCTTGTGGCCCTTGTTCATCAGTATGTATGTCTTATTCATTGTCCTCAGTGTCTCACGAAAAATAAGGGGTCTCATTGGAGCGCGCCCCTATATATATGTTGGGTCCCTGACGGTTGACTGAACAGGTGTATGGAGGGGGGTGGGAGAATACACCTGTAGGCTATTTTTCGCGGATTGAAAACAAACAAACCAAAGTTCAGTTGGAAAATGGTTGTAGACTGATACTGAGGAACTTCAGTATTTTGATTTCAGTCAAGCACAGAGCTTTAACTAATATCAACATAAAGCTTCAATCTAGAGTTTGTAAAACAGAGTAGAGTTACTAATCTTACTGACTATCAATTGATGGATCAGTTAGACTAATAACTCAGCAACATAAATTTAAACTTAATCTAAATAGCCTTTAGAAAGAGTTTGCCACTTAACAAAATCCTTAGTTACACTTTTCAGATAATCCAGTTCAATTGAAAACAAATTTAGCGTAGATAAGGAATAACTGAAAGCAGATAAGGAACACAAGGATTTTTACGTGGTTCGAAAAATAACGTTCCTAATCCACAACCAGATGATTAATCTGACAAACACTCTGGGCTAATGCTTACCGGTGCACAGCAAACCGTTAACTGAAAATTAAATTTTAGGCACCAACACCCTGGGTTGGATTTATCGCTCACTCTTAGCACGCTAAGACACACACGTGCATTTGCCAGCGCTTGGCTAAGATATCTGGAGTCAAAACCTTGGTCTGAACTCCACTCTACTCAAACACTCTTCTCGCTCGGTTGAAAATGGGTTTGAACTCTTCCAACTAAGATTACTAAGAACATGCTCTCAAGTAATCTATTTTAGGCTTATGATAAAACATGGGTTGCCTAGATTTATAAGAGAGTTTAGGTAATCAGCTAGACTGATTTTACAACAAATGAGTACTCTCTTCTTCGATTCAAAGTTTTGTCTATATAGATGCTGGCTTGTTAATTTGACAGAGCTTCAGCGTATGTATTCGAATCGGTCGAGATTGCAGGCATTCCTCAAGCTCTATTTATAGGCGAAGTCTTGAATAGATCCGTTGTGAGACAATGTCACTTTTTGGGCTGAGGTGGCAATCTTCAAATACTCTTTATAGCAAAAGTCCGAATCATCTTGTCCTAGGAGTATGGTGCTTTTGCATCTTTACACGTAAAGATGAATTCTGGTACTTGCAAGGACGATCTTCAACTCCTCGGCATTTAATGCATTTGTCCTTGAGCATTTAATGTGTCGTGTCTGATACTCTTTATTTTAGTCTGATGTAGAATGTCGACTGATACTTGATTTAAACTTCAGTTCGACGATGACAAATATTGCATGAGTTATTAACTAATAAAAATAAAATTAAGTGTTATAAAATATTTAATATTCTAATTGAATGGAATGACTAATTAATAATTACAAAATTAAACTAAAACTTTTAAAATTAAAATTAAAAAAAAGAAGATGAAAAAAAATTAAATAGCTAAAACACCAATAATTGGTACACTGGAGGTGTTGACTTTTGAGTATTAACATCGATAGATTAAAATAGTCTCATGCTTATTTAGATGGATTAAAACTTTGAATGTCTCAAAACTCTTGATTATTTCTATCATTTGAATTTGATTTACTTGATTTATATTTTATTGAAAAGATGAAATTAGAGAATCTTACTCTTAAAAATAAAAATATTCAATTATCGATCTTATTAATCATGCAAAGTAAATATCCTCTAAATCTCATGTGCAAAATTGCATTGTTGCACTCCCCCATCAATCTTCTGCTGCATGACATCCAATCTCCTGCATCGCGTGTTGGTGCTGCGTCCATTTCTCCGCCGTTGCATCTCCTACCCCTCTCCCTCGTGCTCCGACGTTGGACTGGTGTCGGCGTGCGCTGCACGAAAGCTCCAGCGCTCAATTTCACGCGAACTCACGATACATGAGTGCGCGCGAGAATACTAGAAGTAGGCCAAGGACATTTTCATGAGAGTAGATCTCATTTATTTTCAAATGTGTTGGGAACTTTTTTGGCTTTTGCTAGGCAAAACGGCTATATCCATTTTCTGCCTCGCAGTAAATAGAAATTATATAGTGATCAGATTAATCTTATTAATATTTACGAAATCGAATAATAATTTGACAGATCGATCTTAGCAACGGTGCTTTCTACATAAATTGAATTTTCCATAAAAAGCACTCAAATGTATATAATACTATGTTTTTACTTAACAAATTTGCGTGTCACAATTTGATTTTGATCCATTAATTAGAATTGTTAAAACTTATTGATGAAAATTGTTTTACAGCGCATATTAATAAGTGGCATATTTTACGGGAACCCATATTCTTAAATGTTAGGAAACGGTGCAAATCTCCGTAAGAAAAGGTTAGGTAACAGTAACTAATTGTTAGGTTTCTATTATTATCTACTACTATATCTTTCTATTCAAGAATAATACTATCAACAACAACAAAAACGCCTTTGAAAACTCACAACATATATTTGCCCTAAATGACCTGATTAATTCAATTTGCCTATCTTATGTGATTTGAAAACTATAATTAGATAAGACTATGCATGGTTTACGCAAAGTACCAATAAAACTAAACCTTTGTGAGGTATTTTGGATTTCAGCCCACTCTTTTCGAATTGGTTTAGCCATGCATACTTCTGTAAGTTAGTAATATTATGGCCAAATTACAATTTTTGTCAAATTTGGTAATTATGAACAAAACAAGATAACCACAAAATCTGTTATTGTAGTTAATAATACACAAATAATTACGTGCGTCTGCCCGCGTGGCGTGGCCCTAATTTTCGAACAATATATTATTAAGGCACTGATTAATGAGTTATGAGGTTCCAGTGTTTGATGCTCAACCGCGTCAGTCAATGCATGTATTTTCTCTTTTTGTTGGAGTTACTTTTAACTCTAATAATTATTTATTCATTTTCGAATAAATTCTTAATTTTATTTTCTTCATTAAATATTTTTAAGAGAATTAATATCTATATTTATATATTTTCGAATATCAAAAAAGAAAGGAGGAGATTTAATTTAGACTTGATCATTATACCTACGGATACTACAAAGAAGGAAGGAGAAGATTTAAAGCTTGCAAGACTTAGTCTTCCATGAAAGTAGGGACGTGTTGGTTGATTTGCTTAACCAACAAGACTATTTTGGCTCCAAGTTAAACCTAAGGCACGTCCATTACCCATGTTCTCAGCCACGATTTTCTTGCCCACCAAACATAGATTAAATCTATAAATAGGGACAAAGCTCACTGCATTCGACACCAGTCCATACAAGAACATATACAAATGCAGGAGCTCGAAGCTGTTGTTCCAACATCTTACCGGACATCTAGTTCAAAACACACCTTGAGTGTGAGACTCGTGTGCCTAACATTCCTTGAGTGGGAGACTCGATTGTTAGGGCTAGTTGATAGGTTTGTATGTTTGGTTTTTCATAGAATAGCTTCATTAAAGTCTAGTTGTTGCTAGCATTATTGATAGGATTAGAAGGGATTTGTTTTTCTATTAAAGTCTAGTTGTCGCCGGTAATCACCCATATACCATCGGAAATAACGTCATCGGCGCCGGCTCGCCGCCGGTATTTCGCTCGTCGGTGACTCTAATACCGACGACAAAAGACGCCGCCGGTGATTAACGGCGGGGCATCCATCGGCGATCGACAGTCTATTGCCGAAGATTTACCGATGGCGGAGGCCGCCTGTGATTAGCCGCCGTCGGTAATGTTGACCGGACGACGGTGGCGCTGTTGTCGGACGTCACTAACGGCAGCCGCCGTCGGTGATTAGCGGCGGCATGTTGCTGCCGATATTGCTCGTCGGACGGCGGTGGCCTCTTGCCGTGTATTTATTTTATTTATACCCCACAAGTATTTCTGTATTTATACTGTATTTTTATCTTGATTGCATATGTTAGACGAACTTCTCAGTGGGTCATCCATCTTAGTTGTGCTCTAAGTCAAGCATGTTTAACCTTGAAGTTCCTTTAAAGTGGTCACCAGTACAGAACACTCGTATTATTGATATATCTACTACCTATTAATTCATTTAAACTCTATTTCAATATACAATATCATACATTCATAACTTTATAATATGTCGAGATGATATCCAAGAGATGTTGTATATTACGGATCGGTCTTGTTTCCGCACGTCCGTATTTTTATTTCAAAAAAATATTAATTTATTAATTTATTATTATTATTATTATTATTATTATTATTATTATTATTATTATTATTATTATTATTATTATTATTTATCAATCTAGCTTATGAAATAAATAGTTCAACAAAACATATGATTAGTGAAGAATCTTGTTTAGATTCCACAATTCAAGAGTGATTAGTAGATATTCTACTTAAGATTCTTGATTCCAAAGTAGATTAGTGAAGATTCTTAAATTGAAGAGTGATTAGTTGAGTTCTACTTAAGATTCTTGATTCCAAACTAGATTAGTGAAGAATCTTGTTTAGATTCCACAATTCAAGAGTGATTAGTTGATATTCTACATAAGATTCTTGATTCCAAACTAGATTAGTGAAGAATCTTGTTTAGATTCCACAATTCAAGAGTGATTAGTTGATATTTTACTTAAGATTCTGAAATTGAAGAGTGATTAGTTGAGTTCTATTTATGATTCTTGATTCCAAACTAGATTAGTGATGAATCTTGTTTAGATTCCACAATTCAAGAGTGATTAGTAGATATTCTACTTAAGATTCTTGATTCCAAAGTAGATTAGTGAAGATTCTTGTTAAAATTGTTAAATTGAATAGTGATTAGTTGAGTTCTACTTAAGATTCTTGATTCCACCAAACTAGATTAATGAAGAATCTTGTTTAGATTCCACAATTCAAGAGTGATTAGTAGATATTCTGCTTAAGATTATTGATTTCAAATTAGATTAGTGAAGAATCTTGTTTAGATTTCACAATTCAAGAGTGATTAGTTGATATTCTACTTAAGATTCTTAAATTGAAGAGTGATTAGTTTAGTTCTACTTAAGATTCTTGATTCTCAATGACGAATATGTTGTGGACATGTTGATTAAAAAAAATAATCAATGTATTTCTTAAATTAGAATGCGATATATACGGAAAATTGGAGTGTTCATAATGATACAAGCCACATTAAACAATAATTCGGAAAGGGAAATAGGGTTATGTATAGCTATAGAGATCAATCGAGATTAATAGGGTTAGCCTAAGAGCCGCTTGCAGCAAAGGCCTCACGGATGACGTCAATTCTGCCATATCTGGGTTTCCAACCCCCTAGGGGTTTCCGATTAATGTAGACCGAAAGTTTCATCTCCACCGGAGTCTTGTTGGTCAGCTCGAAGCCCAAAATGTCACCGTGCACAAGATCGTTGTCCTTAAAAAACTTGAAGCATTCGATGTATTTCTTAGCCGGATGGTTTACGTACCTCGTCTCCCACTTCTTCCCCTTGTTCGTCAAATGTACCACAAGTTCCGTTTCGTTAATAAGACCCCAAATTTCTTTGGGCACCGTCTGCATGCATTTCAATTTCCAATGTCATCTACTTTTTTTTAAAAAATCAAAAAAATTCAACTTATAAATGACTCGCAATGTAGAAGGGATTCTTCAAGTTTGTTTTTGTGAGCTCGGTGGAGAATTTTGAATTTGCCGGATCCATTAGCGAAAAATCATCGTCCCATGGCTGGATGGCCGAAGAACTTGCCCCATTGTTGTTAGCCATACTTACCATAGAGAGTGGATCGACTTGAAGCAAAATTAATTTTAAAGTTATGAAGAATACTTAAAACTAACTTATCTATGTAGCAATTGCACAAATCTAACTTACTTATTCATATAAATTAATTAAAAGTTGTTACATATTATGAAGGATAATACTCCCTCCATCCCTGAAATAAGTTCTTATTTTTCCTTTTTGGGACGTCCCCCAAATAAGTTCATCTTTCTATCTTTCCATTTTTGGACAACTACCCCACCACTAATAATACTTTATTTATTCTTACTTTTCACTTTTTCACCACTCTCAATACTAATTACTCCCTCCGTCCCAATAAAAGTGGCCACATTTCCTTTTTGGGTGTCCCATTAAAAGTGGCTACTTTCTAAAAATGGCAAAAGTTTACTTTAATTAAGTCAACAATTACTCACTAATTTGGTCAACAATTGTAGGCCACTTTCTAAAAATTACTCACTAATTTTGGTGGGTCACACTCAATTAAAACATAACAATCCCCTTCTTAATCTCCGCGTCCAAAAGAAAGTGGCCACTTTTATTGGGACGGAGGGAGTATAACACTTTTTCACCTTTTCACCACTCTCAATACTAATTATAACATATTTTTTTCCACTATCAATACACTTTACCACTTTTCCTTAAAACCCGTGCCGTTCCCAAAGAGGAACTTATTTTGGGGACGGAGGAAGTAGTAAATTAAACCTAGCAATAATAAAGTTTATCCTACAATTATTTGTTTCTAAAATAAGAGATACTCCCTCCGTCCGCCAAGATTATGTAAAAATTACTATATTTGGCGTCCGCCAAGATTATGTCACTTTCCTTTTATGGAAATGGTCCCACCATCCTCTTTAATATTTTATCCTTACTAACACTCTTTATTTACAAAAAATCCACTCAAAATTCAATCTCAACCACACATTTCATAAAGTGGTGGGACCCTTTCTCCACTACATCAAAATCATCACCAATTTTATTAAATCTCGTGCCCAAGCAATTTTACATAATTTTGGCGGACGGAGGGAGTAATAATTAATCATAAATCACTAGATAAATAAATAAGTAAAATTACAAATAAATTAATATAATTGACGAAAACGTACGGTGGCTGGTGGCGGTGGTGGTGCGACGGCTGCGGCGGCTGGCGGTGGGGCACGGCAGTTTCGGCGACTGGTGGTAGGAGGGTAGGCTGGGGGCAAGGGGGAGGTGGCTTGCGGCCGGCGGGTGGCTGAATGGAGAAGAGAAACCACTAATTTTAATTCAATATTATGCCACTGGTATTCGGCGACCCGTGTTAACATATATCGGTGGCATTGCCTCCGGTGATCACCGGCGACGCGGCGGCTTCCCCGCCGCCGGTATTTTAAAAGAATGGGTCACCTTTTTCGCTGTCGGTATACGGCCGGTAATTACCGGCGACACCTCCGGTAATTTTGGCCGGTATACAAGCGATATTTTGTAGTGGATTCTATTGAGTGGTTTCACGTATCTTCATTCTAAAAGGGATTTTTATAGTGAATATACAACTGCAATTAATTAATATTGCAGTATAAAATCATCCATTGTGCGTACTTTATTTTATGTTGCTTTTCTGTTTTTTATGCGATAATGCTGGGTTGATTGTTCCATCATTCTATTTAATATTTCTGTGTTTGCGAGAGCAACAAAACTTTCATTTTTCTTTTATTGATAGTTTTTCACAATATATATTTTCACTTTATAAATAAAATTTATCATAAAAATTGTATTTATATTTTTCACAATTCATGTTTTCACTTTATAAATAAGTTTTACAATAAAAGTTAATAAATATCTTATGGCTTAATGAATAAGGTGTTTGTTTATCAACGTAGGGCTAGGGGATTAGGGGTTTTGAGTACGATCTCTAGGAAAGTCATTTTTATTTATTATTTTATATTTTCACAAAACTTGTGTTAATTTACCAAAATACGAATCCCAATCCCTTATAAAATTTAATAAGATTTTTATTTTAAATCTCAACCGCTCATAAAATTAAATAAATTTTTTATTCGTAAATGAGACTTTGCTTAAATTAATGTAAATAAAACTTTTCATAAAATCAAATAAGAATCTTCAAATAATTTTTTTATTCATAAATGAGACTTTTGCTTGATGTAAATAATATTTTTTATAAAACTAAATAAGACATTTTTCTCAATATATAGCAAATAAGACTTTTTATTTGTAAATGAAACTTTTGTTTAAATGTGAATCATATTTTTCATAAAACCAAATAAAAACTTGTTAAGATGACTTTTCTTAATAACAAATAAACTTATTTAGAAATGAGATTTTTTCATATAATGAACTAAGACTTTATAATAAAAGTCAACAAATATGTGTTGACTGCTGGCGCGAGACGAAACAGGTGGCGCCGAAAATACAGGAAGTCTGCGTGTTGCTGCTGGGATGAGATCCAGTGTCCCACAATCTTATGTGTGTCACTGTGTCTCATGCTTATATCTATTATTTTAAAAATATTTTTTATAAAAATAAAATTTATTATAATACTATGAATTATATTTAATTTTTATTTCAAAAAATTATTTTTTTTAAAAGCATATACCATGACTTTGAATTTATGAACCTATTATTAGCTAATAAAAGTGAAATTAAATGATAAAAAATAATTATATACCCTAAATTGATGGAATAAACCCTAGTTAATAATCACAAAATTAAACTAAAGCATAAAAAGTTGAAATTGAAGAAAATATATATAAGAAATTAAACAAATTTGAAAGTGGGACACAAAGTGAGACATAAAGTATGGTACACTGAATCTTATTCCGTTGCTGCTACACTGTAGTTGGAGTATTATGGCATATTGGGCCTTCTTATTAGAGGTAATAACATTTTCTCTTTCCTAATTACATCATAATTCAGATGCTGATTTCATATTCCACCATTTTCCTAATGGAGTGTGTTGTGGATATCTCGCACCGTCGTCGATTCACCGTTCTCGCACGCCGAAGCCTAATTTTAAATTCTTTCCTGATGCTCAGCTGCACACGGAACTTTTGCGAAGACCACGCACACGTTAGCTCACTGATCGTTCGAGCTAGACGTGCTCTTTAGTTTCCTACACAAAGGGAAAACACCAAGAGACTGAGTTAGAAGGTGCAGCTGTAATAGAGAGCTAAAGTAACAGGAAATAGAAGAGATGGGGCAGCTGAGTGGCTGCCCGGAAACGGAGCAGCAGCGGCTGTCCAGAAACGACGCGGAGCAGCTGTCGGAGACGACGCAGCCACAGCTGGCAAGACGACGCAGCAGCGGCTCTCTCCTCGGCTCAGATCTCGGTCTCTCTCAAACCCAAATGTAGTCCTCCTCCGGCAGCACCACGTTCCGGCAACTCCACTGCCAAATCACCCTCAACCTCACTCAGGCTAACGCAGAGATAGCTCAGTTCGGACGAAGAAGACACACACAAGCACTAAGCTTGTTCACACTTCGCCCAAGACACGGAGATGACAAGAGGTATGGTGAAGGTACAGGCAAAGCTTCTCTCTTTCACACAGAAAACGCAGAGAGAAGGGAGGAGGGAACAAGGAGGAAAGGAGGCATCTAGGGTTCCACAATTTCGCTCTAAGAGTGCAGCAGATAGGGCTGCAAATTTAACCAAGGAAGATGGGCTGCCAATTGTGGGCTAAGTGATGGTAATGGGCTGCCAGGAATGGGCTTGGTTTGGGCCTACAATTTCAACAATCTCCACCTTTGGCCCAACCGCGGTGAACTACGGGAATAAAAGGAGTAGAGACCGAAAGTATCATCATCGCCGATTTTTTCCTGCAAACACACAAGTAACGCAGGTGCACAAACACAAAGTTTGTACAAGTCACAACAATCTAACATGGCAGTCAACCGAAATCAAAGTTAAGAGCCTTTTGAAAAGCAACATGCTTCTCGATAGACAAACACTTTGTGCCCATGTCAGCGGGGTTGTGATCAGTGTGGATTTTTTCAAGTTTAACAGTGCCTTTTTCCACAATATCACGAATGAAGTGAAAGCGAACTTCAATATGCTTTGTTCTATCATGATACACAGGATTTTTGCATATTTGGATGACAGACTGACTATCAGAATAAACCACAACATCTTTACCTATAACACGAAGTTCAGATAAAAGGCCTTTAAGCCAAATAGCTTCCTTTATAGCTTCTGTGGCTGCAACGTATTCAGATTCAGTCGTGGATAAAGCAACAATGCTTTGAAGTTGACATTTCCAACTAATGCAAGAACCACATAGAGTAAACACATAGGATGTGGTGGAATTCCTATTATCTCTACCGTTAGCATAATTAGAATCAACATATCCAACAAGTTTCACACCATCAGGACACTTAGAAAAATTTAAGCCTATATTCATGGAGGATTTTAAAAAACGAAGAAGCCACTTCAAGGCATCCCAATGAGGCATGCCAGGATTAGACATATAACGACTAAGCACACTCACAGCATAAGCAATATCAGGCCTAGTACTAATAATCAAATACATCACAGATCCAATGGCATTTGAATATGGCACTTTTTTCATAGCATCCATTTCAGAAGCAATCTTTGGAGACTGTTTCTTACTTAACTCGAAGTGAGAAGCAAGAGGCACATCCACAGGTTTAGCGTTAAACATAGAAAATTTACTCAAAACCTTTTTCACATAGGAAGTCTGATTTAACACAAGGGTAGAACGCTTTCTATCCCTAACAATGTTCATGCCTAGAATTTTACTAGCATCTCCTAGGTCTTTCATTTCAAAATTATCACTCAGACATTTTTGAATATGCTTGATGGACTCGAGACAAGGACTAATAAGCAACATGTCATCCACGTAGATAAGCAAGAACATAGGCACAGAGTTGAGATCTTTAAAGTACAGGCAATGGTCATGCTCACTTCTTTCAAACTTTAAAGACTTCATGCATTTATCAAACCTAATGTTCCATTGTCTAGGTGACTGTTTTAGTCCATATAAGGCCTTCTTAAGCAAGCACACATGATTTGGTTTTTCAGGGTCAACGAACCCCTCTGGCTGTTTCATATAAATAGGTTTATCCAAATCACCATGCAAGAAAGCAGTAGTCACATCCATTTGCTTCATTTCCCAACCAAAATGAGCAACAAGAGCAAGCATAATACGCACAGTGGTGGAGCAAAGATTTCCGTATAATCAATCCCCTCTTTTTGAGTATATCCCTTAGCAACTAACCTAGCTTTGTACCTAATTGATTCAATCTCACTTTTAATCTTGAACAACCACTTACAATCAATAACAGAGTAAGAATCATCATAAGGCACAAGAATCCAAGTATCGTTCGCATGAAGAGATCTCATTTCACTTCTCATAGCATTTAACCACTGGTTCCAATTTTTCGATTGCTTAGCTTCATGAAGAGAAGTAGGTGTTTGATTATCAATGTTTTCAAACATATTGAAAGCAAACAAGGCCATTTCAAAGTCATTAAACTTTTCAGGTGGTTTAATGGTCCTTCTAGGTCTATCCCTAGTCAATTGATAATCATGCACATCTTCATTAATCACATCTTCATGAGCATTTTCAGCATGTAAATCAGGCAAACCATTTTCATTTTGATCATCTAAAACAGGTTCATTGGCACGTTCAGCAGATAAATCATCAAAAGAAGGTAAAACGCGTAATTGCTCCACCTCACTTGGAGCAGTCTCAGGATTAGAAGTAGAAGCAGACATTTGAGCATTTAAACATGGAAATTCAAACTCATTAAAAATCACATCACGGCTCACAATTGTCTTATAGCCAGGTTCACTTCTATTCCACAATCTATAACCTTTGACACCTTCAGGGTAGCCTAAGAAAACACATTTTTTAGACCTAGGTTCAAGTTTATCACCTTTTTGATGCACAAACGCAGCACAACCAAACACATTTAAATTAGACAGATCAATAGGCTTACCAGAAAAAACAACTTCAGGGCATCGACCCTGTAAAGGTACAGATGGAGACCTATTTACCAAGTAAGTAGATGTATGAACAGCTTCACCCCAAAAACTCTTTGACATACCAGAGGTAGCGAGCAGACTTCTCACCTTTTCTAACAAGGTTCTATTCATTCTCTCAGCCACCCCATTTTGTTGAGGTGTATAGGGCACAGATCTATGGCGCTTAATACCAGACTCGATACACAAGTCATCAAGCAATTTGTTGCAGAATTCAAGGCCATTATCAGTTCTTAAAGCTTTTATTTTCTTTCCAGTTTGATTCTCAATAAGGTTTTTCCAATTTTTGAACTTTTCAAACACATCAGATTTATTTTTCAAAAGAAAAATCCAAACCTTCCTAGAGAAATCATCAATCACAGAGAGAAAATATCTATTCCCACCATGTGTAGGAATAGAAGAAGGGCCCCACACATCCGCATGCAGGTATTCAAGCACAGTGGAGCACTTAGACAGATTAGGGTATGAAGAAGCAGGGAATTGCACTCGTGATTGCTTGCCTAGTACACATGAGTCACAAAACGGCACAGTGGACAGTTTATCATTACCAAACACACCATCCTTCTTGAGAATTTCAAGCTCTTTATTACTCATGTGACCTAACCTATTATGCCAAAGTAAAGTCTTATCTTTTTGCACAGAATTCACACAATTCACATTATCAGAGACAGACTCAGCATGGCATATGTAAAGGTTATTTTGTTTTTCAGCTTTAAACACAACTAAAGACCCTTTCATGATCTTCATAACACCATTTCCCCATCTCCCCTCTAAACCTACATCTTCAAGTGCAGCACATGAAAGCAAGTTGTAACACAGATCAGGAACATGTCTCACATTCTTTAAAGTAAGCACATTACCAGAAGCAAATTTTAAGCAGACATCACCAGTTCCTATCACATTACACTTCTTCTCATTAGCCATAGACACATGACCAAACTTAACCTCTTCATAATTTGAAAACAAATTTCGAAAGGGAGACATGTGAAAGGTACAACCAGAGTCAACAAGCCATTCAGATTCACATAGAGATCCGGACACAGAGTTCGCAAAATGCATGTCACTCACATCTGTAACAACAAACACATCACCCAAAGACTCACTCGTAGAGGCCACATTCGCATGCTCATTATCATGTTTCTTCTTAGGGCATTCTTTTGCATAATGACCAGGTTCACCACAATTATAGCATTTACGACCACCTTTTGATCTACTCTTAGATCGACCTCTACTATGACCTTTCTTTTTATCACAAGATTCATTTTCTTTCTTAGCATGCTTTTGGGATTTATTTTTAGGCCTACCCCTAACATGCATGGCCTTCTCCTCAGGCTTTCCCCCGTGCCCTTGCTTTAAATCAAGTTCTTTACTCTTTAAAGAATTAATGACAGTATCCAAAGTAATACTATCACGGCCATATTTAATAGCAGACTTGACATCACTATATGAATAAGGTATAGCGTTGAGCAGCACGACAGGAGTATAATCATCAATATGCTTATCACCAGTTAACTTTATATCTTGCACAAGTTTAGTAAACACATCAAGATTCTCATCTATGTCTCTAGATAAATCAAGTTTGAATCTAAAAAACTTTTCAAGCAAGTACATTTTTGATGGCAAAGAAGTTTCAGTATATAACTCTTCCAATTTACACCATAGTTCTTTAGCAGAATCAAGCATCCCAACTTTCCTAAGCACAGAGTCGGACAAATTGAGAATAATGGATGACAATGCAAGTTCATTCATGTCAGCTTTCTTTTCTTCAGTTTCATCTTTAGCATATGAATGATCAATAGCCTTAAACACATGTTGTTGGACTAAAATGCATTTCATTTTCTGCTTCCAGATACTAAAATCAGTTTTTCCATTGAAAGGAGCCACACCAAAATTCACAGAAGCCATGTAAAACAGTCAAGAATACACAGGTTTAACAGAGAGACAAACACACGATATGCAAGTTCACTCAGAATCAATCCAAAATGCGAGTAGGAGGATTTCCCAGTTCACACGGCGATTTATCACCGGTGCAGGGGGTCACTCTAACTCTTTTGGATGCAGGAGAAGAATCAACTACGGATTCTCAAAGCTAGCAAAGCTTTGGGCACACAAATCATGCAGATTCGTCAAACAAAAGAGAACGAACACAAATACTATCCCACTTTAAAATCTGAAAGTGCAGCGGAAAGTAAAGCAACAAGGAACAGAGCAGATTCAACAGGGAAAACACACGATTTGTGACACACAGGATAACCACTTAAGATTACTCACATAAGCACACAAAAAACGCAAGTTGGTAAACAGCAACAAAGTCTCAATCCTAGACTGCACCAGTTGGCAGTTTTCTAGAAATTTAGATTGCAACCTATGATGCGCCAGTCGGCAGCCTCTAGGAATTAAACGACAGGGAGGTTTCGCCAATTTACCAGAGCGAGGCTTAAGATCAAAACCTCGTCGTACCTGCGGCGATCTGGATCGCTGATTAAGGAGAGCCACGACGCGGAGGGTGCGACAGCGAGACTAACGAGGCTCTGATACCACTGTTGTGGATATCTCGCCCCGCCGTCGATTCACCGTTCTCGCACGCCGAAGCCTAATTTTAAATTCTTTCCTGATGCTCAGCTGCACACGGAACTTTTGCGAAGACCACGCACACGTTAGCTCACTGATCGTTCGAGCTAGACGTGCTCTTTAGTTTCCTACACAAAGGGAAAACACCAAGAGACTGAGTTAGAAGGTGCAGCTGTAATAGAGAGCTGAGCATCAGGAAAGAATTTAAAATTAGGCTTCGGCGTGCGAGAACGGTGAATCGGCGGCGGGGCGAGATATCCACAACAGAGTGTTCTTGACAGTATTGAAACAAAATTGTAGCATTTGTGTATGCTGAGTTAGTACACTCGAAAAATTAATGAAGTCGAGCTCGAAGCGTAGCTTCACTCGAGATAACATGAGGAATTTGCATGATGATCAGGTGATCTTTCTTTTCCTTTTCTCTGTATTCATCCACTTTTGCATGCTTTCGATTACTGCATTTCTACTTTGTAGATGTGTAGTTCTTTCTCTATCATCAGTGTACGTAGTTTTAGTGTTAGCACCGAGCTAGATTTTTAATGTATAATCTTGATGCGTTTCTGTTCAAAGTCATTATTCCAGTTGAAGAATTTGTTAGTAGTTAGGGCTATTAACGCATGCTTCCAAAGATAAGGAAGCAAGCTGAAGCTCAATGCAATGCCCTTCTTCCTTGCACTGCACAGTAGCTTAAATGAAACAGTAATAAATTGTGTTAGGCTTATGTTATTTTTTTGTCATGAAACAGTAATAAATTTGATCAAGTCTGGTGACAGTGGACTGAGTTTATCTATTATTTTGTTCACAAAAGTGATGATGAAGGTAAATCTGATATATTTCTTTGTTTCTTTTAGTTTTAGGGGTTTAAACAATTTTAAATCTTAAAGTTGTTGTATTCTATTTTGCTCATGCAGATGGAAGCTAATTGGATGATTGAATTTGTTGGATCATTGGTGAATGTTCAAGCTTGGAGATTATTTTATAGGCATTTCGTAGTGGATGATTTAAAATGTAGTTAGAGACGATACAATGATACAATTATAGATGTTAGGTCTTTTGATGAGATACCAAACAAGATGTTTCACTTTAATTTATGATATTGATCGAGTTTTTGTTAATGAATTTTAATCATTTTTGGTTGGTTGATGTTTAATTATTTTAATTAATTTTGTCATATATTTTGGTAATACAAAATAAGGAAATTGAATGTTATAAAAAGTATATTTTAAAGGGTTAATGCCGTGAAAAACCATGAACTTTGGTGCGATTTTCAAATTTTCCATGAACTATTTTTTTTATCAAATTTTCCATGAACTTAAACACTCGAACAATTTTTCCATGATTTTCAAAAATCCCCAAATTGAATGCTGACATGGCATTTTTAAGTGACCTGAAAAGTGACATGGCATCATCGGCGGTGAATCAAAACGACGTCGTTTAGTTAGGAGTAAAACGACGTCGTTTTGAATCCAAACCCCTCTCTCTCTCTCTTTCAGGTGGTGGCTGAGCTCGCCGGAGTGCAGATTTTAGCAGGAGTCTAAATGAAGCAAACTCGCTAGAGTCCAAACGAAGCAAACGAGTGCAGATTTTCGCTAGAGGGGCAGGTTTGGTGTGGTGGTGGGGGAAGGCAGCGGAGGGGCGGGCAGATGGTTGCGGCGTCGTTACAGCTTCTACTCCCATCTCTCGATCTCTCTCTTTTCTCAATTTCTCAATTCGGGAGCACACTCACACAATTTCTCAATGACAGAATTCGTAAAGTTATACATCCATCTCTCGATTTCTCTTCTCAATTTCTCAATTTAGAAGCACACCCATACAATAAATCCCTAATTTGGGGGAAGAGGATGGCAGATCCGATTTTTGGGGGGAGGGCAGCGGAGGGGTGTGGCGAATCTGCGGAGGTTGTTGGGGGAAGAAGAAGGCGGCGAATCTGGTGTGGTGGTGGGGGAAGGCAGTGGAGGGGCGGGTGCCGTTAATGGTGGTGGATGAGACTGGATTGATGCGAGCCTAAAATTGAAGATGACGAAGAGTTCCAGAGCTGACTAAGCCTTGCCCGAGTGCAGAGCTCTGCCGACTCTGCCCGACTCAGCTCTACCCCGACCCCCCACTACGTGCCACATCAGCTCGGTATTACCACGTATGCGACAGGTCAGCTTGGTATTACCACGTAAGCGACACGTCAACTCGGAGCTTCACCAGAGCAAAAAAGCATGGAAAAATTGTTCAACCCCTTAAGTTCATGGAAAATTTGATTAAAAAAAAAAGTTCATGGAAAATTTGAAAATGGGTCCAAAATTTATGGTTTTTCACGGCATTAACCATATTTTAAACTATGTCATAGAATACATAATATGCACGTTGTCTTTAGTTTCACTCTCTATCTCAAAATAGACAAAGAACATGACCATATATTTGCATATATCATTATAAACAACAAATATTAGTGTTGTCTATATCATTATAAACAAAAAGTATTAATGGTTGTCTATCAGCACTAACTGCCTGTTATGTAAGAAAATGCCTATTGTCAACACAAGCCTCAATAATACGCGTTTTTCTCATGGAAAACACCAAATACCTATTGTCTATATGTAAAATTATTGTAATGAATAGGGATTATAGCCAAAAAATACACGAACTTTGATAAAAGTTGCAATTTTCACCTGAACTTTCAAATTGGCCAAAATATACCTGAACTTATATTTTTTGTTGTAAATTTCACCTCGACGGAGTTCAATCATTGGAAGTTCAGGTGAAATTTACAACAAAAAATATAAGTTCAGGTATATTTTGGCTAATTTGAAAGTTCAGGTGAAAATTGCAACTTTTATCAAAGTTCGTGTATTTTTTGGCTATAATCCCTAATGAATACTCTCTGCAATAATGTATAAGACATTGGTATCAATCGAGGCGTAAGGCGTTAATTGAATTTATTTTTTATAAATATGGGCTAACGTGACAATCGGACCCAAACACCGACATGGTGTCAGTGACGTAGCCAGGGGGTCCAGTGGGGGCACTGGGCCCCACTGGAATTTTTATAAAAAATAGTACTCCCTCCGTCCACAAATTAATGCCCTACTTGGGTCCTGGCACGGAGACTAAGAAAGCTGAAAAAGGTGATGTGGATGAAATAAAATGGTAGTGGTTAAGAGATTAGATTACTTTTACTAATTTGATTTGGAGATTGCTTTTTCTTTTAAAATTTATTATTTATATGCATTATGGATTATTGTTTTTTTTTTTCTTTATATAAATTCTGATGTGCGTTATTTTATTCTTTAATTATGATTATAAAATTAAGGGTTATTAGCCTGTAAATACACGACTTTTTATAATTTCTGAAATTTAACATGACTTTTATCTTTAGCCCACAAATACACGAACTTGACATTTTTTCTAATTTTTGACATCGACAAAAAAAATTCTAATTTACTATTAACGTGAAGGCCGGTATATCATGTCATTCACTCTCTAATCAAAATAATGAATCAAATTACTCTATTCAAGTGCATATTTCGTAGTCCACGTCATGTATTCTGGCCTCCACCTAGGGGTGTAAGTGAGTCGAGCTAGCTCGCGAGTTACTCGGGATCGGCTCGAAAATTACTCAAAATCGACTCGATGTTAGTCGAGTCGAGCTTGAGCTCGAGCTACGCGATTAGGTATCGAGCCCGAGTTCGAGTTTCTTGATACTCGACTCGTTAGGCTCGCGAGCCTAATCGAGCTCAAACAATTATATATATAATATATTATATGTAAGCCCAAAATTAAATATATTTCTGAGCCCACAAAATGGCCCAACTCCTAAGCCCATTAGAACTCTACCTTACTAGTGAATTTGAATTACACACATGACAAACCCTAACTCCCTAAGTCCCTAACTCAGCACGCAGACGCAGCAGCCACCCCCAATCTATCATCTTTCTCTCGGTTGCCGGCGACGCGCACTCCGGCGCGACGGCACACTCCAACACGACTGTGGCTCATCTTTCCAGCGAAGATTCGACGATCTTAACAGCAGCAGCAGTGCAGCACGGTCCGGCGCGACATTAGCAACATCTGCCACCACCGGTCACCGGGCACCGACTGCTTCCCAGCCCGGCGCGACAACAGCAGCGACACCAACGGCTCTCCTCTCCTCGGCGCGACAGCAGCAACAGTGCAGCACGGTTTGCCATTTAAGGTTCTATTTTCTCTGAAATCTTGTTGAAATCTTGCTGAAATCTTGTTGTCAATGAAATATTGCATAAAAGTCTTGCTGGGTAATTGTTCTTGATTTTGAGTGCTGCGTGAAATTCTTTGCGGGTTTGATCCTTAATTTTTGTGGGTTGTTTGTTTTTTTTCAATCATGAAAAGCAAGGTTTGAAAAATTTCCCCCTTTTGTTTTGCTGCTTCATTCGAGGAAACCCCTAAATTCTTGTTGGGTTTGGGGTTGAGTTGGGTTTAAGCTGTGATTTTTTATTGTGAGATTGTTGGAATAAAGAGGATCAATGGGAATGGGGAAAAGGAAGAATTGGAGGTGAAGAAAGTTAAATTCGTTTGTGAGAATGATCAGAATTTTGTCGAATTATTGATGGTCAGTTTAAACAAATTGTCTAAATCAGAATGTTCTCTTTATTTATTGTCAGAATGTTCTTTTTTTTTTTCAGTTGATAATGGCATCCTCTCCTCCCGAAGTCTCCGTAATGGAATGATTTGTAATGTTATTCAATTTGTTAAAGCATGTATGAGACAAGCTTAAACGAGCTCGAGCTCACCGAGTTTAAACGAGTTCGAGCCTAACGAACTTAAACGAGCTCGAGCTCGTGCTCAAACTCGAGCAACAATCAACAATCGAGCATAACCGAGTCGAGCTCGAGCTTACAAATATGGCAACGAGTCGAGCTCGAGCTCAAAAAAATCAAGCTCGGCCGAGTCGAGCTCGAGCTCGAGCTTCATGAAAATAGGCGAGTTCGAGTTTGAGCATAGCGATACTCGACTCGACTCGGCTCATTTACACCCCTACCTCCACCTCAACAATAAATAGAGTTTTTTCATGTCGATGTCAAAAATCAGAAAAAATGCTAAGTTCATGTATTTGTGGGCTAAAGATAAAAGTCATGTTAAATTTCAGAAAATATAAAAAGTTCGTGTATTTACAGGCTAATAACCTTAAAATTAAGAAACAATTCTTCACAATTCATAAACCAAAGCAGTCTGCTACAGAGAGAGGCGGCAGCAGCCACGTGACATCAATTTGGAGGCAAAATCACACTTTTATTGATAAAAAAAAAGAGGCTGTACAATACATTTATCCCTCCAAAAATTAGGAGGGAAAAGCAAACTTTAAAGAACCACTAACACAACTATAGATACATGCTCTCTGCAGAGAATTAAATTCTCACCAACTACTCCAACTAAACATACAAAATGGCCATTGAAAGGAAAAAAATTGAAGACAATGAAAGAAATAAATTAGCCCAATGGCTTCTTGAGCATAGCATTGGAGGTAAGCTTCACTATGATGCAAAAAAAGGAGGCAGCCCTTCTCTTCAAAGTGGATTTGAAGACAGTGTGGAGAATTTGGAGCCAAGTTTCACATCAGCGAGCTTGTGGTGTACCTGTCCAGGTAAAATCCATAAGAAAAGGAAGCACATACAAGAATAAGATGAGTATTGATGTTGAAAAAGTGAAGAATCTGTCGGTGCTTCAAAGATCATCAATGAGAGTCATGTCTACAAACCTAGGAGTGTCTAAGTCTATGATTCACAAGTGGGTAAAGCAAAAAAAATTGAAACCACACACTAGTGCTATCAAACCATTTCTTACCCCACTTAATAGGCTGTCATGACTTAGATGGAGCTTAAATCAGTTAAGTTCAGTAAGTGATGGAGGTTTTATAAACTTCCAAACCATGTACAACACCATTCATATTGATGAAAAATGGTTTTACCTTACTAAAATCAAAGATAGGTATTACCTCATGCCGGATGAAGAGGAACCGTATAGAACATGCAAATCAAAGAGGTTCATTGACAAGATTATGTTCATGTGTGCTGTAGCACGTCCTATTATTGACATAGATGGCACAGTTTTATTTGATGGAAAGTTGGGCATCTATCCCTTCACAACAACAGAACCAGCCAAGAGAAATTCAAAGAACAGATTGAAAGGAACCATGGAAGTCAAGCCTATTGCAGCCATTACTAAGGAAGTCATAAAAGCTTCCCTCATTCAAGAGGTAACCTTTATGATTGTTTTTTTATTAGATTATGCTATCAGATGTTGTAACACAGTCATCATCATTTAACTTTTACCCTTTGGCAGATGGTCCCCTACTTTAAAGCTAAGTGGCCACAGACAGCAAACAAGAACATCATCATCCAACAAGACAATGCCAAACCCTCAGACTACACAAGTCATCATAGGGCATACACAAGCACAATTGGTAGCATACACAAGCACAATTGGCAGCACACACAAACACAATTGGCAGCATGCACAAACCCTCAGACTACACAAGTCATCATAGGGCATACACAAACCCTCAACATTGGCCAAAACACACATCATAGGGCAGCATACAAAAGCACGATTGGTACCCTCAGACGCTTCAAGTCATCATAGGGCATACACAACCCTCAAAATTGGCCAAAAACACACATCATAGGGCAGCATACAGAGATCATATGCAACTAAGGCATCACCAGCCATCCCCCACCACACAGCCACACAAAGAACGAACATACGCATAGATAGGCATCACCAGCCATCCCCCACCACACAGAACACACAAAGAACGAACATACACATAGAAAGGCATCACCAGCCAGCCCCCACCACACAGAACACAATCACCTGTTTTGCTTAGCTTTAGCCGCCTCCCTTTCGCGTCTGAAAGTCTCTCTGAGGTCGGAGATTCTCTTGGCTTCCTCCCTTTCGCGTCTGAAAGTCTCTCTGAGGTCGGAGATGCGTTTCCCCTTTTCGGAGTCCGGCAGCAACCACGGTTCCGCTTCGGATCCCGGAGGAATCGGCTCAGATTCAGAGAGAGGGAGGTGAGCAGCTTCGGAGTCTGGCAGCAACCACGGCGCCGCTCCGGATCCCGGAGGAATCGGCTGAGATTCAGAGAGAGGGAGGCGAGCAGCTTCGGAGTCCGGCAGCAACCACGGCGCCGCTTCGGATCCCGGAAGAATCGGCTGAGATTCAGAGAGAGGGAAGCGAGCAGCTTCGGAGTCCGGCAGCAACCACGGTGCTGCTTCGGATCCCGAAGGAATCGGCTAAGATTCAGAGAGAGGGAGGCGAGCAGCTTCGGAGTCCGGCAGCAATCACGGTACCACTTCGGAGTTCGACGAAATCGGCTCTGATTCGCACACATCCATCTCCGAGAACGGAGTTTCTTCGACAATCGTCTCAGATTCCATCGAGGAAGACGAAGAACTCAATTGAGAGAGATCTAGGGTTTCGAATGGAGAGAGAGAGAGAAAGCCTTAGATCTAGGTTAGATAGGAATAATCTAGAACCAAGTAGGGAGAGTAGTAAAAAAAGAGACTGCGTAATTAACTTAAAAATAAGGAGCAGCTAATTAACCCACATTCTTAATTAGGATGAATTAAATATGGCAAAGGGTAGTAATTAAATGAAACAAGGGAGGGTAAAAGGATACAAAAGGCAAAATAGGGCATTAAATTGTGGACAGTTTTTTGAAGGCAAGTAGGGCATTAATTTGTGGACGGAGTGAGTAGTATAGATATAGTATGTATTTTTATATTAATTATTTAATTGAGAATTCATTTTGATTAATATTATATATACTAGTATAATTTTCCCTCATAGTACTATATACTGTAATTTTATTATTATTTCATATCTTTTTGTTTAATTTTCTTTATCTATTAAGTGAGATTAAATTAATTTTTTATAGGGTAAATTTTTGTAATGGACTTATAAAAATATAAAATTTGAGTTCATATGTAGAATCATTTACAAACACACTCATAATTTATTTTTGTATCTTGAATTCTCTATGATTTTTTTTATATATATAATAGCTTGTGTGTTTTAGCTTTTTCACATATTCAATTTTTTATTATCATGTGAATTATTAAAATATTAGTTATTAATATAATTTAATTAGATATTCCCACCTCATATTTTATTTGTAATAGCTTGTTAGTAAACATTTTTTATGTGAATATTAGTACGTGTTGGGTAAATAAATCACGTTTTATTAAATATTTATAATTTTAAACATGTAATTATTAGGATGTGTGATAGTCATATTTAAATATTTTAAAAACTATTATAATATTTATTATAAATTTTAATTAATTAATTAATTATTATAAATTGCCCCCCCTCCCCCCCAAAAAAATCTTGGCTACGTTACTGCCTGGTGTCCCGCACCCAGCCCGACCACATATATGTGGCCAACGTCATGTGTGCCCCCTCAATAATAACACAAATAATTTTTTTTCTTGAGGCGATAAATAATTTTTTTATGAAATGATAATAACACAAATTAATTAAGGAATAATATTTTTATCAAAATAAGAAAATACTCCCTTCGCCCATGATAAGTATGATATGGATGAGAGGACACGAATTTTAAGAAAATAATGCATATAAAGTAGAGAATGGGTTCCATTAAAATTGAATTGTTAGATCATTAATAAATGATTGTGAGATGAAATTTTGTAAATATTGTATATGAATGCGAGTAAAAGTATAAAGATATATGTCATACAATGGAAAGATCATACTTATTGTGGACGAACAAAAATGACGAAAGACCACACTTAACATGGACGAATATAGTAATTTTTATTGCAAATTCAGAGTCTTTGTCTTTATTAAAAAAATGTATAATTAATGATAATTTTCTAGTTTCTAGTTATTTTTCTTTCAAGTTCACCGCTTATTTCCATTTGCAGGTAGCAAGAATATAGAAAAGAAACATTAGCCCCTATATTAGGCATTTTGATTTATTTAACAGTTTGTGTGCATTTATCACATAATTGCGTGTACAATTTAATAGGAAGGAGGTGCACCGCTAGCTAGAAAAGTATGGGTTGAAATCACCATTTGTAGGTAGCCCTTCGTATTATTTCTTGAATTTCTCTTGTCAAAGATAAGAAATTCAACGACGTTAATTATGCATATTATGTAGGTGTATGTAGAAAACTAGAAAAATGGGGGTGAAGAGAAGGATAGTGAGGTCATTGGACTTTCTTTGGAATTTTATACTCCCTCCATCCCATTAATCTTGTCTTATTTTTTCTTTTTGGGTTATCTCATTGATCTTGTTCTGTTTCTATGTTGGGTAATAATTTTACACTACAAATCAATATGATCTCACACCTTTACGCATTTTTACTACACTAATTTAACTCTCCTTAATAATCGTGTCCAAAAGAAATGAGACAAGCCCAATGAGACGGAGGGAGTAATATTTATTGGAGTATTTACGTAATATATATTAAAAAAATCAAAGAATATAAATTTTATACTTCCTCTTTCTCATTATAAATGTCTCACTTTCCATAATACTTGGATATTTCATTACAAATATCTCATTCCTTTTTTGACAACATATTCTCTCTCTATACCTATTATTTAAACCATTTCCATCAAGCCGCTTTATCTACTAATTACACATTTCTTAATCCACGTACTTAAAAGTAATGGGACATTTATAATGGAACATAGAGAGTATTAGTTTCTAATGGAAATCTTTCTCATCTTCAATCCCTAACTTCTGCAAAATTTCAAATTCTTCTTTCATTTATCATTTCAATCGCCATCTCATTATTTCTTTATCGCTGTTGGCGCTGCCACATCGTTGACTCGCTTTGGTTGCGTTGATTCGTCTTCTGCCATTGATGAGTACCTCTCTATTAAGATGTTATGATTAACTAAGGAAGCAGGTTGTCGTAGATAAACCATTGTTAGATGTTAAAAGAAATTTTTCGTTCAATTGAATTTGTGTTAATTGTTCCAAATGAAAGAATTTTCTTCTCTTATTTTTAACTTGAGTTTATAGATATAAATTCCTTTGAGTTAGATTGTAGTTTAGTGATATCATGCTCATTTTCTCTGCCCATTTCAACGTGTTTAGTCTGATTAGGGATTATTTTTTTGAAGATTATATTTGATATTGAATAGAGGGATTGGTGGTGATTGGAATTTAGAGAATGTCATGTTGATTAAGTGATGTAATTTCTCAATACCCATACAATTACAAATTCTGAGCCTTAATTATGTTTCTTTTTATTTGAAGATCATCAAAAGTGTTCTTCGTAATCGTATGAGAGATCATTTTTGAATGATTGATTAGTACATTACATCGAAAATGATATATTTGTGTATGTTACTAATTAAGCTAGTATGTTGAGGTTTCAGAACATGAAAATTATGTGAGAAATACTATAATTTCTGAAACAATGTTTATTATATTTTTTGACTTATAAAGTAATTTAAATGACATCATAATTATTTTAATAATTATTTTGGCTCTGCCACGACATAGTAAACTTAGTTGAATCCTTGAATCAAAAGTTTGGCTCTGCCACGACATAGTAAACCTAGTTGAGTTCGTCAAGTTGCTAAGAGCATACGCAGTGGGACTCGAGTCACCCCCGAGATTGGGTCGCCCACTTGTGGTGACTCGATGCTGCCCTGATCTTTTTTTTTTATCAGGAAAAAAGATTTATTGAAAGCACCGATGGTACCAGGTACCTAAAATTTAATACAAGAAGAAAGCGAGAACTCACTTGAGCACCAAACGGGAAAACTCACATCCGACTCAACAATCCTAAACATTATACTCCAACTCCACAATCTGCCTTTAATCTCCGAGACCAGATTTTGCACCTCCCAAACTTTTCCTTCAAATCTACTTTCGTTCCTTCACTTCCACATTAGCCCGATGTAGTTTAGGGAAGGCGCCCTGATCAGGGCATCGATGCTGCCCTGATCTATCGGGTGTAGCCTGCTGTAGTTTAGGGAAGGCGTTAAAAAAAATTGGTATTACCTGGAACAGAGGTGCGGCGTGAAGACGAAGAAAATGAAGCGCAGCGGGGTGAAGCGCAATTTCATTCATTGTAACCTAATTTCCAACAATAAAAGGAATTTGGGCTTATTTTGTCATTTTTGGGCTTATTTGGGTAATTTAAATTTGGGCTTATTTTGTAATTTTCAGGTTTAAATTTATATTTAAATTTTAGTAATTTAAATTAATACAATTTAATTTGAATAAATTATTTAAATTTGTGCAATTAAAGTTAAATGAAAAATACAATAATCAAAACTAAAAAGATCAGATCAGCTATCATGTCATCCTACTGCAGCCTCCTTAACCCAATGTGGTCTCCCCTCTATCAGGTCAGCTATCAGGTCACCCCCATTGCTGATGCTCTAAAATTTAGCAAAATATCGATAATTTCATCCTAATGTTGTTTGTGGTAGTAAACAAAATACGATTATTAATAGTTGTTGTTATATAAACTCTCGATTATTTTTTGAGGTGATCTTGGGTACAACTGGGTGTACCGTATAATCGGATAGACCCGCGCTCAAACCCTGATTTAAACCCATATCTTGACCCAAATCGTGTAAATGACACTATTCGATTTTACAAATGATATTGTCTAATTGACACTATTCTATTATAAAAATGATCGACAATGCGTATAATTCAAAAATATAAATGACACTATAAAATTAAAAATGACACTAACCTTTTAAAATGTTACAATGTCATTTATATAACCAAATAGTGTCAATTATAGGCATTGTCATTTGTATAACCGAATAGTGTATTTACGTGATTTGGGTCAAGATACGGGTTTAAATCAGGGTTTGAGCGCGGGTCAATCCGATTATACGGTACATCCAGTTGTACTCAAATTTTTGTGTTATTTTTTTTGCCAGTAAAATTAGCGAGAGTAAAAGTATTGTTAGCGTCAATGTATTATGTGAAATTCATGAGACTTTTCTCGTCAGCAAAATTAAATTTTCCTAATAAATATTAACTATATATATATATATATATATATATATATATATATATTTTGGGCAAGGTTATCTTTGTGGTACCTATCCACTTAGGGGGTGTTTACTTCGGAGGATTAGCCTTGATAGATAAAAATAGTAAGGATAATCCCTTATTTACTTTGATGGATTGCAACTTTGGGATATCCCAAGGCCCTTGATTGTTTCTAGCATTCAAGTTAGTTTTGCTTGATTCTTATCCTATTGAAATGGTGGGATTGGAAATATCCTACCCTTTAGAATAAAAATAATCAATCCTGCATATAATTAATCATGCAAAGTATTCCGTTATAATTCAATGGATCATAAGCCTAGGGCATATATGTTATGATATGAATAGTTTATAATAAAATAAAAGGAATAAAATATTTTTTTTAGGGTATTTTTATCGAAAAGGTAGGAGAGAATGGAGATATTATTTTTAAGTGAAAAGAAAAATAACTATTTATGTTTCACAACAATAATTTATTTTTTGAGGGGATCACAATAATAATTGAGGTAAATAATAAGTTGAGTGAGAATTTATTATATACTCCGTATTAATTTTTTATTTCAGAAAATAATCTATTAAATTGAAATGTCCAATTAAAAAATTATAACCCATTAAATTGAGACAAAAATAACGTTAGTTTGCACTCACTCTTCTATAAATACAAGTCTCATGTTTCTTGCCAATAATTACACACGAATTATGCAGACTAGAGATGTCAATCGGGCCAGCCCACCGGGTTTCGGTTCAGCTCTATCGGGTTTCGGTTAATCGGGTGCGGGCTAATCGGGTTGGAGATTTTGTAGGGTTATAAATTTTCAACCCTAACCCTAAACGTTCGGGTTTCGGGCTAGCCCATCGGGCTAGGCGGCTTAAATGCGTAAAATAAAATAATCATTTGTATTTTGTTATTTTTAATGATCTAAGTATAATGTATAAAATATACATAGAAATCAAATATATAAATTATATAGCAAGCATGAAATGCAAAAATATAAAATATTGAAAAAAAAAACAAGATTGCATAACATATAAAATAAGTTGGTAACAATAAAATGTTCAACTTTGTTAACGAAAAATCAATAAAATATCCAACAATAGTTTGAATTCATAGAAGCAAAGCATCTCAAAAATACAGAAAAGTGAAATGATGAGACTTTATAATATTTTGTCATTTTTTTATTTTTATATCTAAATATTTAATATTAAGTATTCGGGTTTCGGACTAGCCCATCGGGTTAGTCGGGCCGGCCCTATCGGGTGTCGGGCTAATCGGATTGTAACTTTTATCGGATTGAAAATATTCAACCCTAACCCTCTCGGGTAGCGGGTTAATCGGGCTAGCCCACGGATTTCGGGCTAAATTGACATCCCTAATGCGGACATAACGTTAGTATTTTTATGCTTGGGTTTGGAGAGTGGGCGCAAGGGTACGTCGTCGACGGCACGCATCCCTATCAAGGATGGATTGCTCATGGTCTTCAAAGTACATTCATCTCGATATATTAATATTAATTTTTTCTTATTTTATTTTATTTTATTTTATTTTGGTAGTATCTGCTTTTGAAATCACACGGACTGTGAGTCTGTGATTGATTTTCTTGTGTTTATGTACCATTTTTGTCCCATTTCTTCCTCTCTCTCTCTCTCTCTCTTTAATAAATAGACCATATTTCATTTTGAAATCACGCGGTATTTAATTACTTCATAAACCTTAAATCTATATATGCTTGTATTACTTTGGAATCAATTCATATATACAAGGGGCTATAAACGTTTTCCTAAAGTGGTGTTTTTTTCTCTAAATTTATATGGGATGATAAAAAATTAATTAATTGAAAAAGTTTAGTATCCCAAATTACAACAAGTAACACTGTATGATAATTTGTAAAAATAATGTTAACAAGAATGATGATAAACATAATGTTAACAGCATTCAAATTAACATGTAGTGAAATTTAAATAACACAAATAATACTTTTTCACTTATTATTTAAATACAATACAACAAAGAAACAACATGTTATACGCTCCACAGGTGATCCCTGTAAAATTTCTCATATTCATAATGTGTGAGGGAGTACATACCTAACACACTCCAAAAATTCATATTGATTTGTAAGGACGATCATCAATTTTGAGAGTAGGTCATCACACTTTTGTAGATTCAAATCATACAAATCGCCTCTTTTCATCAGCCATTTTATAAGTTTATTTCAAAAATACGTAATTTCATTCTTTCTCATTAATCATCTTATTATATATAAATGTTATGCATCCTTAATCATATGACATATAAGTAACTATTATATAAGCCCTTTGGGCGTGCTATATTAGCAAATTTTGTATTAAAAAAAAAATTAATACAAAATTTGCTAATATAGCACGCCCAAAGGGCTTATATAATAATTACTTATATGTCATATGATTAAGGATGCATAACATTTGCATTTTACTCTGGTTTCAAAATTCCCTCTTATAATTTCAAGTCAATATTAACGTTGCACATCAAGGACAAAAGTTTATGCGAAGTGAGATAAGGTAACGAGATTGTGCCCCCAATATTGTTTTTCCAGGAAAAAAAAAACATTAACATCCAAAATGCCAATTATCTGAAGTTAATAAATTTGAATAGATTGACTGGGCTTAGGAAATACTGGTGGGCGGGAGTGAGATCATTGGGGGTGTAAAGCACGCGAATAGAAGGGCACATTTCAATCATACCGCCCATTTTACCCTTTATCTTCAATTATTTAATTTCACCAACATCTAAACCTTTGACTTAAGACACATTAATCATTGTTTACGATTTAATTAAACACAGACGGCATAAGCATATTTGTTTTAGTCAGTGACTAAGCTTTCTTGTCAGCAAATCCGACATTTAGCATCCCCTGCTGATTAGATTATATTATCCTACACTTTATTTTTATTTATTTATTTGCAGCAAAAAAGAAACTACGGGGAGAAATCCTCTGTTCAATAACAAGATTGCACACAATTAATCTCAAATTGCCCTAAACTATGAGCAGCTATACTAACGTCTCTATAACTGTAATAAATCCCAACAAAAAAATATGAGTCCGCAAACATTCAAAATTTCCGACGCTTTGTTTTTTAATTACAATTAATTCGGATACATGTATTCATACTTATCACTACTCCCTTCACCCACAGACCCACAACAGTTTAATTCTGATATATTAATGTTTCTTTTCATTTTCTACTTTAGAACAAGGATTGCTTAGAGGCTTCTCTCAAAAAAAAAAAAAGAAAAGGATTGTTTAGAGGCAGCTCATAGAAAAAATTAAGCATTATTCTTTAATGAAGCCTTACTTGTAAATTTATGAAATGTAAATGAACCATTCATTCACGTATAAGTTATAGTATAGTTTAAAGTTTTTTTTTTTTTTTTCCCAATGTAAGAGAGTGGCAATTCGAGGGTACAATGACGATTGTTGGGACGAAAATCCTGTTGTTGCTACTGTTTTAATTTACTTATAATAATCTTAATTTATTTTATTTTAATATCTGTCTAACTGTCTCTTATGTCAATATCACTATTGTACAATTTCTATTTGATCCCATGCATGTGCTACTATACAGTCGGTCATTGCAACAGTTAATTTTTTTTGTTGAAACTTAGTACTCCCTTTGTCCCACTCCAATAGGCTCACTTTTTTTGGGCACGGAGATTAAGAAAACTTACTAGTAAATTGGTGTGGTCCACACCAATTAAGTATAATTTTTTTACCCAAAAAAGAAAATGAGCCTATTAGAGTGGGACAACCCAAAAAGGAAAATGAGCCTATTGGAGTTAGACGGAAGGAGTATTTATTTGGTTAAAGTAGAGAAATGGAAAGTAAATGGAATCACATGAAACATAGGAATGGTTGTAATAATTGTTATTTTATTTTTTACGAGCCTAATTGTTATTTTATTAAGCGTTTGATTCAATAATGAAAATGAATTATTAGTTGGAGATTCTCTTGCTTTTATTTTTCCTCTATTTTTAGCAGTGATTGGATTACCTCAAGTAAGGGTAATGATTAACTCATTACCCCAAACAACAAGTAATTGATAAATTACTTAAATTCCTTTCCAAGCTCCAAAAAAGCCCGATCAAACATAATTTAATCCATTTAAATTTTTGTACAAGTTCTAATTAAACTCTCAAGGCAGCTAATTAACCATAATTTATTGTCTAACTAATACTACATCCATCTCATTTAGAAATGACAACTTACCCGCAGGTAACAGATAATCGCGAGTATCAGATCATAATAGGTGCGGGTAGGCATGTCAATCTAGCCCGAAATCCGTGGGTTGACCCGATTAATCCGTCAATTTGAGAAGGTTAGGGTTGAAAATTTTCAACCCGATAAAAATTACAACCTAACTAGCCCGTAACCGAATAGCCCGGCACCCGATAGGATCGGCCCAACTAACCCAATGGGCTAGCCCGAAACCGAATACTTAACATAAAATATTTAGATATAAAAATTAAAAAAATTATAAATATTACAAAGACTCATCATTTCACTTCTCTATATTTTTAATACAATACTTAACATAAAATATTTAGATATAAAAATTTGAAAATGATAATTATTTAATATATATATATATATATATATATGTATATATATTTAAAAAAAAACACCCAAGGATGAGGGGTTAAGGCTGACCCCCAACCAATAAATAAATCAAATCAACTAGAATCACTAAATGACGCTGCCCATAATGTTGCATCTTTATATCTTTATTATGTAAGTCGATGTTGAAATTTTACTTATTAATGAGTGTATTTATTTATTACAAATATAATATTGTCAAGAGAAATGTATAAATTAATTTTTTTTTAAATAAAATTTTGAGCCCGACTAACCCGATGGGCTAACCCGAAACCCGAACATTTAGGATTAGGGTTGAAAGTTTCTAACCCGAATTCTTTTTTAACCTGATTAACCCGCACTTGAATAACCCGTAACCCGATAGTGCTAGCCCGAAACTCGATGGGTTGGCCCGATTGACATCCCTAGGTGCGGGTTTGAGAGGCATTTGATATCCACAGCTAGTTTCAAGGTTACAATTCACTATCCATTTAGTTCGCGGGTATGAGTTTGGATACTTACTATCGATTCCCGCGAAACTCATTTACCCACCAAAAATATCCGCTAAATATCCATGAAATAATTGTTTATTTCATAGGTTAAGGAAATAGTGGAAGTTTTTGGACATGTCTTGAAGACAAAGAAGCTAGGGTTCAATGATGATTACTCTATGTCAACTATTGAGGAATAATATAACTTTGTTGGATTTTAAATTTTAGTTGATAAATTTGGATATTAACTTTAGATTTAAACATTGTCATTTGTGGATTTGAACATCGATGAAAGATGTGGATTTGAACTATGTGATTTGTGGTGATTTTTTTTTGGTTAAATTTGTTATTAATTTATATTTAAATTCTGCTTCGTGGGTATCCGATAGATAGCGGGTGGCGGGTATCCGACGGGTAGTGGGTTGGTGGATTTCCGACGGGTAACAGGTATCCGTGGGTGACAAGTTTGGGTAGCATTTGATATCCATATATAGTTCCGTGGTTATAATTTACTATCCTTTAATTCGCGAGTATGGGTATGGATAGCCATTATCCGTGCCTGTCGTACCCGATTGCCATCCATAGTCCCATTATTGTTGACTGTAGAGGCTAAAATCTACAATTGAGGATGACGTCTGCATATCCGGATCGATCGGGCACTAGCAACCTGTCAACACAAGAAAACGTAAGAGCCCTAGGTTGAGCACCGGGAGGGGGTGTCGATCGTAGAGCCTCCGACGCTCAAGTCAGTAATGGAATAGCGAAGTGAAATAAAAAAATAAGATGAAATAAGAGAGAAAGACAGGCTGGAATGCGTGGTTATTCCAGGCTGTAGGTGGCGTCGGAGGGTGGAAACGGTGACAACGGGTTGTGATAATGGAATGTGGGAGGCGGAGATAGACCTAGTTGGCTATTTCCGGCTTGGAGGAGCAATTAGCGTGGCGACAGAGTAGAGAGAATTCAAGGAGAAGAGAACAAGTCGGATTTCGTGTGTCTTTTTGTGACCTAGTCTTGATGTTTATATAGATGACATCCAGCCGCAAGGGTTTGTACAGTTTGGCCTCGTCAAAACCCTATCTCCTTGGTTGTTGCGATTTGGACGTGATCATAAAAATTTACATTCTGATTGCGTCAGCTTGGTGGGAGACGTCTTTTAGGTTTGACGGCTGAGAGCCGTCTTTTAGGGTTTGGCAGATGGGCCTTGTAACTTCGTCAATCTAGGTTAACAATAACCCTTGGGCCGCATGCGATATATCTAGCTAGGTTGTGGATTCAAGTCGATCTTTAGCTTTCCGGGTTAGATGGACCAATCTGTTCGAGTAATTGGGCTTTGTAGGGTCTTGCCAGATTGGCGAGCTAGCTTGATGGGCTTAGGCTGAGTGCGAATTATTCGGTCTGAATGCTGAGATAAATTGGACTTGAATTGGGATAATCAACCTGGATCGGTTCAGGTTGATCTTGCAATAAGTATAACTTGACTTATCAGGCTAGGCGGACAAGTTTTCTTAAGTAATTGGGCCAGCCTCGTTATCGATCCAAGTTGGTTCGAAGTTTGTCGGGCTGGATTGGCCGGGTTGTTTAACTCATTGGTCCAGCTTGGAATGTTAATTGGGCTTGAGCCAAGTTGACGGATTTTGCCCACTACATTGGCCTATTTCTTTTGGGCATGAGTATTTAAGAGAATAAGATTGTAGTGTAAAAGTATGTAGACCACATTGTTTGTAGTACAAAATCATTACCAAAAACATAAAAAAACCAATATTAATGAGACACCCCAAAAGAAAAATATGCTAACAATAATGAGACGAATGAAATATCTACTATCTTTATTTCTCAAAAAAGAAAAAATATCTACCGTCTTTACATGGAACCACATGGATACGTCCAGCTGATAATGCATCTTATCAACACCTAATTCTAAGTTACGAGTTTTACCTAGTGTTTAAGCGTAAAGGTTGAGAGAAAAAGTTGAATTGCCAAGAAAGAAATGATATTGCTGTTGTATTGAATGAAGAACACGTAGTTTACATAAGGGAATGCATGGGGTATTTATAGAGTACAAACTAAGGGTAAAATGGTAATTTCATCTCTGAAAACATGCTCCCCGCGTGATCAGGGGCATAATAGTAATTTCGCCCGCAGGCGGGAGATTTCTCTGCTCTGGCGCGTAGACAAATAATCCCTCTATCTTTTGGTGATTCCTCTGAGTAAGCCGCATTCTTCTGGCGGGGTCCATGCCTCTGACCTGGGTGATTCCTTTGGCCGAGCCCATTCCTCTGACCCTAGTGATTTCTCTGTCCGAGTTCATTCCTCTACTCTGCGTATATTACTCCTCATCACCAGCTAATTAAAGTAGGGATAAAATTCTTGAGAAAATGTCCTATTATTAATGATGGGTTCATTGTTTGGTAACTGATTTGGAAACATAGATAACGAGATTGACGTGTTTGGTATCTCAGTATATAACCCTTACAAAATAGGTGAAATGACGTTTCTATCCCTAAAATTTTTGCGCGAAAGACAAGGTTGCCTTTGGCGGGCTTTTACTCCATTTTTTGGCGGGACTTCTTCAATTACATTAGGGCAGACACACTATCTTGAAGGGGATATCTTGGAATTTGAGGTTGGAGGCGCCAACTTCCTTCGTGGAGAAGAAGAAGTGTATTTGGGACATCGCCGACATTTTCGATTAACCATGGCTTCGTCTCAACAAGGTACGATGCGCCATTTAGTTCATCGTTGATTTATGCTATAAATTATTATCGATCCGCGATTTCAGATAGCATTTCCATGAATTTTGATTTCTTCATTTTCTAGTCACACATCGCCCAAATTTCATTTTTATAGGTATGATCTGTTGATTTTAATTCGTAAAAAAAGTATCTTTGTTTCATTAATTTTGTTTCTTTGATTTTATTTTTTGTTTTTTTGTCGATTTATATGCCATTTGAGATTATGAATCAACCACATTTCTATAGATTATTGACAGAGAAATTATTCAGTGAAACGAATTACATGTTTTTTTTGGTTCGCTGAATGTTTGCTTCGATATCTAATGCAACCGTGTTTCATAAGGTTTGACCGGGGGTAGCAACGACAACACTCGAGGCAAGGGCTGTAAGTCAAAGAAGACGCGTAGAAGCTGGTCGACAAAGGAGAAGAAGATACTGCTGGCTTCACTAAAGGAGCTCGTCGTTCTTGGTTGGATGGTTGACAATAGGTTCAGGGCAGGCTACTTAACCAAACTGGAGGAGGCGATGCAGAAGGAATTTCCTGATACGGATCTTAAGGGGATGCCGCACATTAATTCGAAGCTAGGCGCATGGAAAAAAAAACTACTACTCCTTATCTTCGATGCTAGACATCTCCAGCGTAGGCATCAACTCGAAGGGGACTTTATGATTGAATGCACTAATGAGACGTGGGAGCACATTGTAAAGGTACGTACTTGTATATTTGTTAAATTTGCTTCATTTGTGCTCATGATTTATGTTCTTGATTGTAGAAAGACAATAATGCTTTCCGTATGCGCTTCAAGAGTTGGCCCCTGTATGAGGAATGTAAGGAAATATTCGGGAAAGATAGGGCTAACGGCATGCAGGCTGAAAATGTGTTATTATGGGGTAATGTTTGAAAATGTGTGGTAGGGGAGTAGCATTTGAGTCCCACATTAGTAAATAGTGTTGTGGGGTAGTGCACGTTTAAAAATGGAAAATGAACATTTTCTGTGGATGTATTAAAACGACAAAAAATGAACATTGATCGTGGATGGAGGGAGTATTTCTTAGCCCTGTAATATCTGCAACACTGGGCTCCCAACTTTACTCCTCATCACCTCCGTCCACGAAAGTTTGTATGTTTATTATTTCTTCCATTTTTGAAAACATCTCCCTTTATTTACTTTTTCGTCCGTCCTCAAATAGCTTCCTAGTATATTTTTAAAAATAATCACACTAATTGTTACCCTTACAATTCCACTAACTTGTGGGACATCTTCTCCACTCATCAAATACACAACTAACTTTCATTAAAACATGTGCCGCTTTCCCTTAAGAAGATATTTTCAGGGACGGAGAGAGTACTATTTTCGTGCGTCCACAAAGATTATATATTTTCATTTTTTTTAAATTACCCCTTATATTATAAATCACATTCACACTCAATATTTACAAAATATTCAATCATTTAACACATCAACTTTGGTGGGTTCATTTCTTCACTAAATTTTGGTGGATCATCTTCTACACTTTATACACATCTCCCAATTATTTATTAAAGCATGTGCCCTCCAATCCACTCCACCATACAATCTTCATAGTGGACGGAGATAGTATTATTTTTTAATTATAAGAATTATATACTCCTTATGTCTCACAAAAACTTGAACATTAATTTATAAGTGGTACATGTTTTAAAAAATGTTAGATAAAAGTGTAATGTGAGTGGAAAAGAGGTCTCACTTTATGAAAAATAAAGAAAAATTAAAAGTAACATAATTGTGGTGGGATAGTGTGCAAAAATAGAAGTGTTCATGTTTTTGTGAGACGACCCAAAATGACAAAAAAAAAAATCATATTTGTGTGAGACGTGAGGAGTAGGGGTTTAAATTCGGGTACCAGCGGGTACCCTACCCGCGGGACAAAATTGCCCGAAAACCCCACCCTCACCCGACCCTCCTTCATGTCGCGGGTACCCGAATACCCGCAGCGGGTATCCGCTGCGGGTATGAGGGTACCCTCAATTTCCTTCAAGTTCTTAATTGTGTATAATTGTGCGGGTATTTTGTCCCGTTGGAGGGTATTTTTTGTCCCGCAACGTGCGGGTACCCGATACCCGCATTTTATAAACATTAATTAGTGACATTGTTTAGAAACATTAATTAGTGACATTGTTCTATTACAAAAATCTTCACCAACTTAATTGTGGTTACGTGACTCTCTCTGTCGAACTAACGCAACTATATTTACACTAGTAAGACAAGATTTAAGTTATATACTATAAATTATTGACTATCTTATAATTAATTACATTATTGCGCCTTTATATCAAATCTATAATAATCATAATTAGGAGTGTAATTTATTTTAAGAAATACTATGGCTTCCCGCTTCCTTCCGGTATGATTTTCCTTTTCATAAAATTAAATTAATTCATAAATCATAATTAAAAAAATTTAAATTGGAAATTTAAGTAATTGTGCGGGTATGCGGGTATCCGTCAGGGTACCCGCGGGTACCCGATACCCGCATTTTTTTAGAGATCAATACCCTAACCCGACCCTCTGTGCTGATTTTGCGGGTATCGGGTACCCGATACCCGCGCGGGTATCGGGGCGGGTGAGGGTATAACCGATACCCGCAACCCGAATTTACACCCCTAATGAGGAGTATAATAAAAATAAAATAAAAAATTACAATTATCAAAAAAGCTAAAATGCCAAAAAGTAAAAGTGAGCAATAAATGAAAAATATATCATTAGCAAGAAATCGGAAACCAAATTTCTGGGATCCAGATCAAATTTTAGAAATGAGAATAAATGAAATATGTAAAAAAGAATATAGGAATAACTGTAAAATAATTAAATAAATAACATACCCGAGCTTCTTCTTTTTTGCGTCTTAATTTTACATCAAATTTTGCTGAGTAGTGTACCTCTAAAGATATTGTTATATTTAATGAAATTACGTAATTTTAATGATGAACAAAATATGAATGCTGTAATATTGCAACATTTTAAAGTCGTGTACAAATTAAAAATTCAAACCTTAATTATTTTCAGTCATTAACCCTAGCATATATATATATAAAAGATATTGTTATTATGTCAAAAATTAAAATGCATGCGACATATTAATTTATTGGTATTATTCGAACTTGAACAAAATTCCTCATACCACAAATTCGCCATCCAACGGAGAAAGGCTCATGTAATATTTTTTTTTTTCATTTTTTAAAATTGTGATTAATAATGTTTCTTCATTTTCTTGTTGCGGTTACGTGAACACTCAATTTAAGGGTTGAAGGGAAAATATCTTATCAATTGAGCTAGCTTCGTTGTCAAAAAGACTTGTGATGAAGTATAAATTGTAGAGAATAAATTAATACTCCGTCTTTTTTTTTTTTTTTTTATCAGAAAAGGGGAAATTCATAAATCAAAAGGTACCAGAAGTACCTAAAAATCAATACAAGAAGAAAACAGAAAATTACAAGAGCAGCAACACGAGAAACTAACATCCGACTTAGTGAGCCTAAAAATCTTACTCCAACTCCACAGCCGACCTTTAATCTCTGAAACCGCCCTTTGCACCTCCCAAACTTGATTGTCAAATCTGCTTTCATTTCTTTGTTTCCACAAAAGCCAAATCGTGCACATCCATAACGCTTTGAGGGCCTTTTCACTCTCTCTACCTCTTCCATAATTAATGAACAAACTAAAATGTTTCGTCAACTCCTTCGGTCTTGCTGTTCTGATCCCAATCCACGACTCAATTGCATCCCATACCTGTTGGGTTTTCGGACAAAGAAGGAAAAGGTGGTTCGCCGTCTCAACATTCCCGACACAAGCATTACACCATTCCTCAGCATTTGTCAGCTGCACTCTCCTCTTAACAAGATTGTCGCATGTGGCCAGCCAATTTTTCAGACACCGCCATGCTGTCACTCTAACCTTGTGTGGGGTCGGTGCGCTCCAAACCTTTGCCAAAATCGCGTTTGAGTGTGGAGCTGGGGTCGAGATGTTTCTGATCTGCATCAACGTTTCATACGTTGATTTGGTTGTCATCTCTCCACTCTTGGTCTTCTTCCACCTCCACTCATCCATCTTTCATGTGCTTGGGGTACATCCGGAAATGAACTGGAGAAAGTAGCAGTCATCTCCTCCTCCCGATCAAACAACACCCTTCTCCACTGAAAATCCCACACCCATCTTTCCTCAACCCATTTCCCGGACTCCTCAATCGACGCATTTTTGTTAGTGCAAAGAGAGAAAAGTCTAGGGAAGACAAATCTAATCGGTTTATCTCCCACCCATCTATCCAGCCAAAACTTTGTGTCCTTCCCGTTCCCAATACATCGTGACAGATTCTCCAAGAAAACCCCCTCTCCCGATTCACCCCCTAAAGCTAACACTTTTGACCACCAACTTCCCCTTGTCCGCTTGGCTCCCTTGCAGAAAATCCATTCCTCACCCCATTCCACCATCCCATAAATCGAGGTAACGATCCTAGCCCATAAAGCCTCCCCATTCGTAAGATACCTCCACAATCATTTAACCACCAGAGCGCAATTAAAAGTTTCAAGGTCCCTAAAACCCAGCCCACCCTCCTCTTTATTATTGCACAGATCCTTCCATTTAATCCAAGCAATCGATCCCTCATTTTCGTTCCCACTCCACAAGAACTTCCGGAAGATAGAATGGAGGCTTCTCACAATGGTTTTTGGGATAACAGAAAGAGAGAGCTGGTAAATCGGTATTGCGAACAAGACTGCTTTAACCAAAGTGATGCGTCCCGCCTGTGAGAGCTTCCTCTTCTTCCATCCCCCGATCTTCTTTTTAACTTTCTCCACAAGGTACTGCCAATCTTCAACACAGTTTTTCCTGCCTCCGATTTTGATCCCTAAGTATTTAAAAGGTAGGTATCCCACTTTGCATTTAAGAGTTGCGGCCATCCTGCTAACCACCTCTTCATCCACACCGATGCCCATAATGCAGCTCTTGGAGAAGTTAACCGCAAGGCCCGACAAAAACTGGAACAAATGTAAAGTATTTCTCAAGACCCCAGCATTCCTTTCTTTGTCATCAAGAATGAAGATCGTATCATCAGCGTACTGAAGATGAGTAATCTGAATTTTCTCTTTGCCAATCATCGCCGGAGACAAGAGCTGTTTTGCCGCTGCTCTTGAAATCAACGTGTGAAGCCCTTCCGCGACAATAAGGAACAGAAACGGAGCCATAGGGTCCCCCTGCCGTAAACCTCTTTCAAGCTTGAACTCCCCTGAAGTCGAGCCATTAATCAGGACATTGGCCGTCGCCGAGGAGAGACACGCCATAATCCATTTTCTCCAAAGTGGGTCAAAGTTCAGATGGTCGAGCATGGCATCAAGATAATCCCATTCAACTGAATCGTAAGCCTTGGCGAAGTCGATTTTGAAAACAATCCTGCCCAATCTTCTCTTCTTCGCCTCTTGAATCATCTCACTCAGAATAACCACCCCGTCAAGAATTGAACGACCTCTGACAAAGGCGCTCTGATTATCAGAGATAATTGACCCCATCACCTCTTTCATCCTTCCAGCGAGAATTTTTGAAATGAGATCGGTTTAAACTCGTCAACTGTTCCAGCTTCTTCTGTTTTAGCAATTAGAACAATAAAGGAAGCGTTTCCCCCTCTTGGAATTTTTCCGTTTGAATGGAACTCCTTCAGCACCTTTCCGAGATCCTCTTTGACAATCTCCCAAGCCGACTTCCAAAAAGTAAAGTTGAAACCGTCCGGACCCGGGCTCTTACTACCATCGCACTCCCAGATGGCCTTCTTAATTTCATCTTCATTGAACTCACGTATCATCCATGACCTCTGTTCGCTTGACAATTTCCTGTTGAAAAAATCACAAGGAAAAGTGGGGTCTGTTCTATTAAAAATGACTTAATTCTTTTTGGCGCTGATCGAATTCGGGTTTGTATGCGGGTTAGGTACACTGGGCACTATTAGTGCCAAAAGTACCACCATGGAAAAAAAATTAAGTAAAATTGACACTTTTGACACAAATGACAATATTAGTGCCAAAAGTACCAACAAAACTTTAAAAAAACCAAGTAAATTGGTACTTTTGGCACAAATGGTAATATTAGTGCCAAAAGTATCATTTGATGATTAAACCCTAGATGAGGAATCTAAACTCTAAATGGAGAATGTAAACCCTAAATGTGGAAACTAAACCCTGAATGAAGAATCTAGACCCTAAATGGAGAATCTAAACCCTTCTGGGGAAGTGTTCAAAATGGTCATATAACTGCACTCATCTATATAAGACAAAACATCGTATCAGCACAAGTATATGACACTATTGACACTAATATGGTCACTAGTACCATTCATGCATGACACCATTTACACTAATAGTGCCAAGTGTACGATTTACTTGAATTTTTTTTTTGTTATGTTGGTACTTTTGGCACTAATAGTGTCGAGTGTACCGATTTAATTGATTTTTTTTGTTCTGTTGGTACTTTTGGCACTAATAGAGCCAAATGTACCTAACCCGCGCGCAAACCCGAATCCGGTCCGCCCTAATTAAGGGCAAAACAGTCGTAAAAAGTAAAAAAAATTGCCAGATTTTGTGTTTTTCAAATCAGTGGCCAAAATGTGTGTTTCCTTCTTCAAAATGGCCATGCGGATGTATTGTTTCTATTTCAATTCAGTCATATATAGTACTCCCTTCGTCCCTACTTTTAGTATCCATTTGAGAGTGACAAAGATTTTAATAAAGTGATTGAATGTATTGTGAGTGGAATAATGGTCGCACTTATTATGTGAGTGTTAAAATAATTAATGTAGAGTAAGTGTCTCACTTACTTTTACGAAAAATAGAAATGAGTATGAAATGTGGGACATATTAAAATGAAAATATAGATACTAAAAGTTAGGACAGATGGAGTATTTTTTTTATGGTTTTTTACTAATCACTCCAACCACATAACCACATGATTATGTATAATTATTTTATTATTATTTTTATTCATAATATTTTCAACAATGTTAAAAAATAAATTAAATTAATTGTAAAAATTACAAAAACTCAAAAGAATTGAAATTGTTGATAGACCATCAAGTATCTATAAGCATTAAAAGATATTTTCAGCAAGAAAACCTCACGGATCTATAAAGCAATTGCTGATAAGTACTTGAAATTGCTAAGATTTTGTTGTCACATGTGTGTTGAAATATAAGAAAGTTGATCTATATTTACAGAGAATGCAAAAAAAGTACATATTTTGATATTTTCTATATTATTTAATACTAGTATGTTATATAAAAGATATCATGTTATAGCTAGTAATTTTATTTATCTGTGTAAAAAAAATATAAATGACTTATAACATAGAGATAAGTGTTTCCATCTCATTAGGAGAGAGAAGAAATATAAATGACTTATAACATAGAGGTAAGTGTTTCCATCTCATTAGGAGAAAGAAGAAGAGAGAAACCTTAGTAGTCTCATTTTTTTTTTTTTTTTTTTTCATGTTTAACCGTTCCATTGGGACCGTTTAATTCTTTAAATTAAATTTTCTATACTGTATGACTTGTAAAAGTTCACAAATAATGTTATTTAGCCCTTGAAATTAAGTATGCAGTGACCCCACTTACTCTCTCAGTAATTTCTCTTTGCTTCAATTCTAACACTCCTTCCCTTTTTCCTTGTCTTTTCTTTTGTACCATAAAAAGTCCCTCTGTACTGCCCCTCTCACTGACAAAAGAAAAGAAAAGAAAATACTAAAGTAAAAAAGAAAATAAAAGGGCATTGGATTGAAGCCAACCCCCTCTTCAATCAGACATTCACATATGCAATATAAACTTCCTGCTTTTTTTCCGGTGACGTTCATAACAAATTTCATATTCTATTTTTGGATTATATATTTAATCTTATTTTCCATATTATCCTTAATTTTAATATTAATTACAACATCATTTTATTATTTCTAATATGCTCAAGCACTTCGATCTACAACTCTGTGTTATTCCCTCTTAAAAAATTTAACTTAAAATATGGATACATCGAAAATTTAACTTAAAATTTTTAATTTAAAATATTTTGATTCCTTGCAGAAAGTGTACAACCTATTGTCCAACAAAACATGGTCCACATCAACATCCACAGTTTCAATTCAACACCATGTTTGGATATCCCAAAAATCGCATTCACAGGTAGTGATCATCGGGCGACGTTTTTCTACCTGAGCCCGCCTTTCAATTTGTGATCATTCAAATTTTTCACATTAACCCCCAAACACCCCTTTATTGTATTTCAGTTTTGATCTCGAATTTTGTAATATATGATTGTTAATTTCAAATATTCGAAAAGTAACAACAAGAGAAATTTCATCTTAATCCGAGTTAGTCTTCTCCCAACTACTACATGGGACACCAATTCAGCCTCCTGAAATATGTCTAAATTGTTGGTCATACAGTATGACCAACAATTTAGACATACAGTATGACTCATACTAGTAGAGCACCAAAAGTAATTTCTCATACTTCTTTATCATGTGATGTAACTATTTATTGTTTATTATGGACATGACATGAATTTGATGAGATAGATACTAGATTTGCAGTAGTATATGGAGTACATAAAAAGATGGGAAGTAATTGATCCATGATGGTGTTTAGGTTGATGGATAATGATTTGAGAGAGAGAGAGAGGAGTAAGTGTGAGGATATGAAATTGAGAAAGGTGAGGAATGCAAAATGCTTAGGAATCACGCCATCACCATTTGTTTCCCCACCCAACCCATGTGAACTCTCTTTGGTAGCTTGTGGCGTGCACCCCCCTTATTATCTATCTCATTGCCTTTTCGCTTTTCAACGCCCTTCCCTACTTCATTTCTCATATTTTACTACTTTTTCAAACTAATTAATCATCTTTTTCTCTGCATTTAAGATTACTAGTATTACTTTTTCATTACTTCCGAAATGAAACAACGCTTGATTCATTTTCAGATATCATGTTGCTCCCAGTTTGACATAGCTAAGTGGGGCAACTACTACTAGTTGAGGTGGGCCAAAAAATAGGCACCACAAGTCTCACCTTTCTCAATTTAATGTGCATGTTTTTCCAAAATGAATTAAGGAGTTACGTATATTTATGGATACTGGAATAAAAGAGAACCCAAAATAACGCAATTAAGGCCTTAATAGGAATTACATTAAAACATAAAAGTCTCTCCTAATCAGTTACACTGCCCTGTAACCTACCTCACCAAACCATGGGTCCATGAAAAGAATATACACTAATTAAACCGGGACTAGTTGACCCGAACCGGGTTCTTGAAATCCTACCTTAATAGTAATTCATGAAACTGTTGTTCCACTAAAACTGATTTTCTTTTTTGTTTTTCCTACCTGCTGCTATCTTCAAAAATTGGGAGCCGGCTGGAGCGGGCCGGCGGCTTCGGTTTCCGACTCCTTCTTGCGGCGCATCTCCAGAACTCTCCGGTGGTTGTTGGAGTGCATCTCGATGGAGAAGGTCGGGCTGCATGCGGGCCGGTATTCGGGTAGGAGGCGGCCCGACTTGTACCTCACCCCGCAAGCATTGCAGAGCGTCTTAGAGCCGAGCGGGCCGGCCCGCCACTGCGGGGTCTTGGTGACGCCGCAATGGCTGCAGCGCCTGGGCTGGCCGTCGGCGGGTTTCTTTTTCTGCTTCTTGGCCGCCAGCTTGCCCAGAAAGGACTCGCCGGTCTGGCTCTGGAGCAGCCAGGGGTTGGGGGGCGAGAACGACGTCGTCGAGGAGGATGAGGACGACGACGAGGTGGACGACTCTGTGAAAGAAGGCGACAAAATGGGCCAAATTCGAACCCCTGTTCGGGCCCTCTTGGTTCGGGCCTTGGTTTGAACTGGAGTCGTGAAACAGGGCTGCTCGCTCGCCGTCGCCGCACCCTCTTTCTCGGCCGCCAGCTTCGGCGGCAGTTTTCCGGTTAGCGAGTAGTCGGAAAATGAGTCCTCCACGAAATGGGATAACCATTCCAAGCTTTCCAACCCCTCCGCCTGCAAAAAGACGCCATCGTTTTCAGTTTCTTTTTTCTGAAATTAAACGGGAAAAATTGAAACTTTGGCTTACGGGAACGGTTAATTGAGTCTCCGGGAGAGAGCCAAAATCGTCGTTGTCCGGCGGCGGCGGCGTAAGCAAAAGAGAGGAGGCAGTTGTTTTCTCCTTGTCCTCCGGTTGGTCCAGTTGGTGGTGTTGTTCCCCGTGGGCGTGTTCTTCCAAGTCGTTAGAGAAGTCAAGCAGTTCGTCTACAAATAAGTCATCGTCGGCCAAGCCCGCGGTTTTCAACATCTCAGCCCCAAACCCGTCTATGAAACCGCACTCCATTTCCTACAAACACATGCAAATAACCAAATTTTATACACAAAATTTCATCTTTTTTGCAGGAAATGTAGGGGAAAAGGAAAAAGTAGAGGGCACCTGGAGACGAGGTGAAGGAGGGGAGAGGAGAATAGAGGATAAAGGGGAAGGGGAAAAAGGGTTGAATGTGTAGAGAAAAGGGTGGTGGTGAGTTCGGTAAAGCATTGAATGAGAGAGAGACAGATTGGGTAAAAGCATCTCAAACCTAAATAAACAAATTAATATGATTTGGATATGCAGTCAAATAATACATTTCTGAAATGTTTGTGGGAATTTTTAAAATCCACGCTTGGATTATTCACATCCGACTAAAAAACTGTGGAATAAATGAAAAAATTTTACACCGGAAATCTTAGTCTTTTTTCTTGCTCTTCGTCTGATTTATTACCTTTTTTATTGTTTGTTTCTCACTTTTCTGTGGATTATGAGATTATACACCATTGGCATAATATTGTGGTGATAACTCAGAATTTATATTATCGTGTTTGTAACGTATCTCGTTTTAAATATTTTGGTGTTCATCTTTGAGATTGTCAAGATTTAATTATCCTTAATCCTTAAGAAATGCAGTGGATTGTTTTTACAGTTTCAGTTGCTGAATTAAAGCCTTTTTTCTACGCTTAGAAACATTGAATATTATTATCGGTATTTGATGCAAGGATGTCCATATGTCTTAAATATTGGTCCGTCTTTTCTTCGAACGAAAAAATACACCCTTTGTAGTTTCAAAAAAAAAATCCCTTTGTATTATTGAAGATGGTTCTTTTTCTATTTTGGATCGTTCCACTAAAAATAACTTATTTTCATAAATAAAAAAACAATATTTAATTCTTAAAAATATGTGAACTCTATCATTTTTATTTCATTTACTTAAAAAAATTTCACAACACAATAATCAAACTATTAGCACAAACATAATACTATATCCAAATGAATTAAAAAAAACTACCCAATTTGAATGGGAATCGAACCAAAGAGATTTTTAGTTCGATTTCAACCTCCTATGATATTTTATATTTCATCTCATACTTATTTAATTAATACATATATTCTAGATAATACATGTAAACACATTTATAAATTAATACTCATAGTTTATAGAAAAAATATCTCTTTTTAGGAGGGAAAAAGGAATTAAAGGCTTGAAATTTGAAGAAAAGGTCCAAAAGGATTGGGACCAATTTGTTTGACTAATTTACAAAGTGGAAACCCACCGCATTAATCGGCATTCCTCAAAGGTAGTTCACCTTCATCATAGTGCTGCTGCTTTTCCCGCTCTTCCTCTTTTAACTTAAATCCTATTTTTCCTTCAAAAAAAAAACTTAAATCCTATTTTCCACATTTATTTCCTCTTCTTATTATGTCGAGATAACCAATAACCAAATTATACCGAAAAAATTACCCAAAATTTCCCCTTTACGGTCTAATTAATCTGAGTGGATTAACTAGGTGGAGTTGTGACAGCTAAAAAGTTGATCCAAAATTAACTTTGATTGTTGTGATAATAATTGTTTTCCTAAACGAATTTGAATTGATTAATGGACAGTGCTCTATCTTGCCTATCTTAGGCTGCATTATGTGAATAATTCAAACATAATTAAGTTTCCCGCAACTGTTGGGCCACATGATTTTCAAACTTATTCAAATTATATGATACTTTGGAGTTTGTAGCAGAAAAAATTTTCTATCGAGCTTTTGGAATGTGCACACTGCCAAGAATTTATGGTTAATGAAGGCATACAGGTACAATGTGATAGAAAAATAAAGTCAGCAACCTAATTCATGAGAGTAAAAATTAAATTGTTCATAAATTCATGAGCCCGGGGCTTCTATGGCTATAGCATGTTACTTCTTTCATTACACTAATGCCAGCGTGTAATTTATTGGAACTCAGACAGAAATTATTTTACATCGTACTCCCTCCGTCTCACGAATCTTAACACGCTTAATTTCAACACGCTTATAGTAATTAGTAAAAGTATAAAAGTGATAAAGTAGGGGAGAGAAGGTAATAAAAGTGATAAAGTATGAGAGGGAATGCAATAATTATTACCTTATTTAGAAATGTGTCAAAATTCGTGGGACGGCCCAAAAAGAAATACTATATGTCAAGATTCGTGGGACGAAAGGAGTAATATATAATACTCCCTCCGCCCCGCCGAGCTTGAGGCGTTTCTTTTGGGCACGGAAATTAAGGAGCCATTGTTTAGTTATGTAAGTATGTTTGTAAATTTGTGGTTAAGTATTTATTTTATATAATTAAATTCTTTTGAATTATTTTTTTAATATAAATTTTAAATTAATTAAATCTGATTTTTTTTAATTCCCCCCCTCCCATCCCTACCAGTCTACCACCATAAGAACCAGAACCCTCCGGCCCAAAACCGTCCGTCTCTCTCTCTCTCGGCTACCTCTCCCACCACCGGCGTCGGCTTTCCGCCCAACACCCGACAGAAATGCAACCCACATGCCACGCCTCCGCCGCTCTCTTTTCCTCGCTCAGTTTCAATCGACACCGCCTTCTTCGACGAGAACGCTGCCTCCGTTTGCAGCGGCCGCAGGAGAAGCCACGGCCACCGCCACACACTTTCAACTCCCTCACCTATCCCTTCTCTCACCCTCTTCTTAAGCTCACCTCTCTCATCTCCTCTCTCAAACCTAGATCCCCAATTTCCAGTCTCCACTTTCTTCGATTTCCAACATCAGCTAGATTCAATCATCATCAATTCAAGAAAAAAGTCGCACTGCCTAGGGTTTCATTCCCTTAAAGCAGCGCCGCCTCTGCTCACTTTCCGACCAAACAATGCGCCGCCTGCAGACATCCCCAGCCACCGACAACTTCTGGCGAGCCTCCTCCCCAGGCAAAATCGCCGGTCAGAAAAGATGTGTCGTCTGGGCTCGGTGGCAGCGAATTTTAGGAAAGAATTAAAATAGACTAAGGGTTAATTAGGTTTAGTGAAAAAATAAGGGGTCAATTAATTAACTCTCATTAGAGCACCCGCAAGGTACTCCTCGAGTGGCTACTCGAGGAGGGCGTTGCGGTCGAGTAGGTGCGTTGCGGCGGGGGGCAACTCGAGGAATGCTCGAGTGCTCGGGTAGCACTCGAGCGGCGCATGCAGAGCACGCGCCCGAAAAAAAAAAAAATCAACGGCTTTTTCGTCCTTTTTTCGATTTTTTTTTCAAGGTGAAGATATTTTCTTCCATGTGAGCACTGATGCACTCGGTCGAGATTCTCTTTCTCCTTTGCAGAAATGCACGTCGGCTATCCGCCAATTAGCCACCGGGGTTAGTGCGGATGTGTTCGATGAGTATCTCAAAGTGGCGGACTCAACCGGTCATGTATGCCTGAAGAAGTTCTGCAAGGCGGTCATACGGGCTTTTGGAGCCCATTACCTGCGCCGTCCAACGACAACTGACGTGCAACTCCTACTTCATATGCACGAGGCGAGACATGGTTTTCCCGGGATGCTCGGGAGCTTAGACTGCATGCATTGGGCGTGGAAGAACTGCCCAAAGGCGTGGCACGGCACATACACACGCGGGGATCAGGGAGAGCCCACCTTGATATTGGAGGCCGTTGCCTCTTTCGATTTGTGGATTTGGCACGCCTTCTTCGGCGTCGCTGGTTCAAACAACGACATCAATGTGCTGAATCAGTCTCCTCTCTTCTCCGACGTGTTAGGAGGAACTGTTTAGGGATTTATAGGTGGTGAGGAGCAATATATGCAGAGTAGGGAGAGAGTACAAATCAGAGGAACCACTCTCATCAGAGGAGCCGTATGGGTCAGAAGAACCATTTATACCAGAAGGATTTCATCCATCAGAGGAATGACTCTAGCCAGAGGAGTCATCCGCACCAGAGAAGTCATGCTTGACAGAGGAGCCCTCTCCTCCAGAGAAATCATCCGCGCCGGAAAAGTCACCATCGTCAGGGAGGTCATCGTCACCAGAAAAGTTAACTTCATCAGAGAAGTCACTACCGCCAGAGGAGACGCCCTTGCCAGAGAAGACGTGTTTACCAGAGGAGTCCCTCATGCCAGAGATGTCAATATCACCAGAGAAGACGCCTTCGCCAGAGAAGACATTTCCATCAGAGGAGCCAATAAACGCGCGGGAAGGTCTCCCGCGTATTATCGAAATTACCAACGTACCCTTCCACCACGCAGGACGCATGCACCGAAGATGTTTTTACTATTTTACCCCTCCGCTTGTAAATCTATAAATAGGGTCCGAGCTCGTGTATTATTTCTTACGCTATCTCATATTTTCAAATACAACAGTCAGTTTTTCTCTTGGGCTCCAGTTTTCCGATTGCTTTACTTCACTCTTTCCGATCATCTCTAGGTATAGCTTTTACTTTTCATATTATAGTTTAGGTGTTGGTTCCGTAAACACCAACTGGCGCCGTCTGTGGGAAAGCTACTGAATTAAGACGTGAGGTTACGGTCGCCGGCGTACGCAGATCTGTAAATCCAATCGGATTTGTGGGCGTCGGCACCGATGGGTCCGATAATCGGGACAACTAGTTGTTTTTGATTGTTTAAATTGTGTTTTCCGGGTCAATATGTCATTAATTTTCTTTAATCTGCGCTGATTTATGTTTTGAGTGCATGAGGAAAGGTGGCGACGGGTATGAAACATGAATCGGGGGAAATTTACGTTTATTTACCGTTGATCCGGACTAGTTGTCCGTAAATAAGGGGTTCTCTCGTAGAATTGACGTTTTCTTCACCGATCCAGTGTTTTGCATGAAGAAATTATAATTTGGTGCTCTGTTCCAATTATGTTCGTCGTTTTCTTATGGATCTTCGATATCTTGAGTATATGCCACTTGTGCATGGGTGTTTTACGTGTCAATGTGATAATTGTGGGCGATTTACGTGTTTCCTCCGATAATCTTAGAATTATACTAGGGATTTACCGAATGTTGTACTGTTTTCAGTCAAGCGTGTGGCTATTACTGTTAATCCATGGGTCTGCATCGATAATACGTCGATTAGTACTTTATTTCTGCTGTGTTTGGGTTCATGCTGTTAAATCCGTGGGTCTTCTTTACTGGGGTTCGATAATTACCGTTACTTCCTTTGCCTGAATGATAAATCTTTGTTCTATATCGTTGGATTGGAGTTGATGCTTTGTTCTTGCTATGTTGGCTCTGTGCCGGGGGTTTATAGACGTTTTTTTCGTTTAAGGGAGGGGGTTTATGGGTGTTTTTCGTGATTTTCGTGGTTGATCTTCGATTCCGATGATGGAGTGGGGAAATTATGTTCTGTTCCTGGCATATTGGGGTTTTTTACTGCGGATCTATGGGTTTTCGTGGCTAATCTTCGATTTCGAGGGTATTTACCGGCATGGATGCGTATTTGTTGTGGTGAGATTCGCATTGTTGTTTTGGGGACGGTCTTCACTTATGGGAAATGATTATTTATGCTTTCCATGTTTTCCCTGACTAATCTTCATATTATAGTAGCATTTTACATAATTCCTTCTGTTATCATGTTTAATGAAGCGTGCTAACATGTCTTCTGATGGTTGCTCTGCTTGTACTTGTCTCTGGGTATCTTGCATCTGCTGGATTTTACTGAGGGCTCTGTTTTCTCAAACTATACTCTGGGTTTATTTCTCAGAGTGTAGGGTTACTTGGAAGGGAATGTTCTAACGGTCTTCGTACCGGTGATTGAGATTTTTTATTGGGTTTCTTATACCGGAATTCCCGTCGGTAGCGGAGGGTTTTGTTCTTTCGTCCTCGATATCATTTCTCACTTTGTTTACATGTAGGTACCATGGGATCATCAGATGCTCACCGCAACCTAGAAAGGGAGTTCGACTCCGCTGCTCTCACCACTGAGATGCCACCTTCATTGTTCCCGGGCCTCCAGGGCAATGCTACCTTCACTGCCCCGCCAGGGTTTCAGGCTATCCCCGCCACTCCGTTGACTGGGTTGAATGCAAGCCTCCAGAGATCTGCTCTGGTGACTCCAGGATCTGACATGCCATGTTTAACTCCCGCGTCTGGAGCGGGACAAATCACGTTTGGATCGATGGAACAGATGATGGCGCTGCTTCACTACTCCGCTGTGCGTCAGGCACTAGGAACTCCCATGTTGTCCGCTGTTCCCACTGTAGCTCCACTGGTGGGAACGGCTACTCTGCAGGGCGCTGAGGCCCCACCTCCCGCTGCTCAGGAGGTAAACACTTTAGCAATCAACAAACAAGCTGCGATGCCTCTGGAAGTGCAAGGGGACCCTGCTGACAGGGAAGTGGAAAGAAGACCAGAGGGGAGCCGGGTCAGACTTAACAGTGTGGTGAGAAAGGAGAGGGTTGACGAGTCTGATAGTCAATCCGTCTCTTTGGTGTTCGAGGAAGAGAGACCGAGGGAGAAAGCTCGGCTAAAAAACCAAGTGTCTCAGCTAAAACATCAACTCCAGGATTTGGAGGAATCACTGAGGGAGAAATCCCGAAGGAAGGACAGGGAACAAAGGTCAGGAAAATCGCACCGGATGGAGAAGTCCCATCGATCGGAAAAATCGCGCTACACAGAGAGATCAGAGGAAAGAGAGCCGGAGTATTCCTCTGGTAGACATGAATATAAAGTCCACAAGCGCCACGCTCATGAAGTACCCAGGGACAGAAGGGAACAGGGGAGGCATAAGGGGGACAAGAGAGCTAAGACATCGAGGTCCCACCCGATCCACAACCGCAGTCCTTTCTCGGACGATATTTTGGCAGATGCCTTACCTAGAAGCTACAAGCCCATCTCACTGGATTACGATGGCACTACCGATCCGGAGGTACACCTCAATCGGTTTGAAGGGTTGGTTACGTTGCACATGTACACGGAGGGCATCAAGTGCCGGATCTTCTCCACTACCCTTACTGGACCAGCCCAGTTATGGTTTGGGACGCTGCCCCCCAAATTCCATTCACTCTTTCGAAGAATTACAGACTCGTTTTTTGCGTCAGTTCGCGAGCTCACGGAGGGTAGGGAAATCAGCCCTTTCGCTGATGGATATTAAGCAGGAGCAAGGAGAAACGCTTCGGGAGTACACAGCAAGGTTTAATCTTGCTGCTCTGGAGGTGCCAGAGGCAGAATCGCAAATTAAAAACTGCGCCTATGTCAGAGGACTCAGGCCAGGAATCTTTTTTGACGAATTACAAATTCGACCAGCAAGGGATTTTGATGACATCATGGCAAGGCTGCCGGGGTATCTACAGTTGGAGGATGCCAAAATGGCGAGGAAGGTGGAAAATGAGAAACACAGAGTCAAGAAAGCTGAGGAAGCACCCGAACGACAAAGACAGCAGGATAGGGCCCCATTCAGAGGGTTGCCTCCTAGGGTACTCCCACCCCAGGGAGGAATGCCATCTAATCAACAGCACACAGTGAATGAAGTAACACGGTTTACCGAATACACGCCCCTGATTAAACCACAAGAAGAAATTTTTCATCTAATAAAGGATCAGCCGTTCTTTAGGGCACCGGGGACTTACCGGACTGGGCCGCCGCAGGAAGGGCCTAACAATAAGTTGTGTGAATATCACAACTCCTTCGGGCATTACACGAAATATTGTGGACATCTTAAGCACCAATTGGAGTTATTGGTGCGCCAGGGATGTCTCGACCACTTCATTGACAGGGGAAACGAAGGTCAGAGGAGGACTGATCAGAGGGATCAGCGGGATCAGAGAGATCAGCGAGATCAGAGGGATCAAAGAAATAACCGGGATCAGCGACGAGAGCAGGGGAATAACAACAGAGATCGCAGGCTCGATGATAACCAGGATAATCGCAGAGAAGGGGCAGATAGACAAAATCTTCCTCCCCCCCCATATAGAAGGGAAGTTCACATGATTTGTGGGGAAAACGGGATGCCCACATCAAATAGGGCTAAAAAGCAAGTCGTCAGAGCAGTCAAAGCAGGGTATTATCCTAAAAGGGTCATGGAAATCACCAGCGCGGCAGAGGAGCCGGCAATCACTTTTGGAGTAGAGGATATACGCACATTAATGTATCCACATGATGATGCGCTGGTCATCACGGCGGACATCGCCGGCTGCATTATTCACCGAATTTTCGTGGATTCGGGCAGCGCTGTAAACATCTTGTACAAGGAATGTCTCCAAAATATGGGAATTAACGCTCATGTTGAGCCGACAAATGCTCCTCTGTTTGGGTTTGGAGGAGAGATGGTCATGCCCCTAGGGTATGTAGAGCTGCCGTTGATCCTTGGCAGTACAGTGGCGGGCAATAAAACAAGGATGGTACGTTTCTTAGTGGTGGATATGCCCAAACCCTCATACAATGTCATACTCGGCCGGCCTGCCTTGACGGCATTCAAGGCAGTTATCTCTTTGTTTCACCTAAAAATGAAGTTTCCAATCGAGGGTGGAAGAGTGGGAGAAGTTTGTGGCGATCAGACGACATCAAAAGCATGCCACGTGCAAATGCTCACGCAGTCAGCGGGGCAGAAAAGGGAAAGATGGACAGAGGGATCGAACGCCCGGAAGAGGGGGAAAGTGGGCGAGGTGCATGCCCCAGCAGAGGAACGCCAAGAGTTGGCGGATTTATTAAAAGACAGAGACTCCACAGAGAAAACCGCGCTGGTGTCCACTAGCGATGTTTGCAATATGATAGAGTTATTTCCAGGGAAAGAGGGCTTCCAGACTAAGATTGGATCGGCCATGAGTGATCAAGTCAGAGAAGAGCTCATTGGTTGTCTCCGGCGAAATGCGGATGTGTTCGCTTTCAGCACCGCAGATTTGAAGGGAATCGATAGAGGGTTGGCGGAGCATTGCCTCAACGTGGACCCTAAGGTCAAGCCAGTAAAACAACGGACAAGGAATTTTGGGGCTGAAAAGGACGCTGCCATCAGAGAGCAGGTCTATGAACTATTGAAAGCTGGGCATATTGTGGAAGTGCAATACCCAGAGTGGATCTCAAACGCAGTGATGGTACCCAAGAAGACAAACACCTGGAGGATGTGTGTGGACTTCCGAGATTTAAACGCCGCTTGTCCGAAGGACCACTATCCTCTGCCGAGGATTGACCAATTGGTGGACTCCACTTCAGGATGTGCCTTATTATCCATGATGGATGCGTACCAAGGGTATCATCAGGTAAAGATGAACAGGGGAGACATCGCCAAAACGGCCTTTGCCGTCTGTTGTGGCGTATATGGGTGGAAGAGTATGCCGTTCGGTCTGAAGAATGCAGGAGCCACATATCAGCGGATGATGGAGAAAATTTTCAAAGAACAGCTTGCTAAGAATATCTCAGTATACGTAGACGATATGCTCGTACGGAGTAACAAGGCAGAGGACCATGTGGCGGATCTGGAAGAAATTTTCACAGTAGTCAGAGATCACAGACTCATGTTGAACCCAGCCAAGTGCACTTTTGGGGTCACAACAGGGAAATTCTTGGGGTATAAAGTCACACCAGCAGGGATTGAGGTCAACGCCGACAAGGTCAAAGCTATTTTGGAAATGACACCGCCTAGAGGAATCAAGGAGGTGCAGACTCTGAACGGGCGTATCACTGCCCTAAGCAGGTTTATATCGAGATCGGCAGAACGGAGCATGCCGTTTTTCAAAGTACTGAGGAAGGGAACAAAGTTTTTGTGGACAGAAGAATGCCGCGCGGCATTTGAGGATCTTAAAGTATACCTAGCGAAACTCCCAACCCTGACCAAGCCGGTTCTGGGAGAAACGTTGTATTTATACATAGCTATGGGGGAGGAGTCAATCAGCTCTGTGCTAATCAGAGAGGAAGGAAGTCATCAGAGACCTATTTATTTTGTCAGCAGAATTATTCAGGGCCCTGAGCTCAACTACACAGAGATCGAGAAGGCGGCTCTGGCGGTCATGATCACGGCAAGAAAGCTGAGGCCTTATTTCCTTTCACATCGAGTGGTGGTACGCACGTCTTTACCTTTTAAACAAGTTTTGGGGCGCGCGGATTTGTCGGGAAGAATGGTCAAATGGGCTGTGGAACTAGGGGAATATGATGTAGAGTACGAGCCACGAACGGCGATCAAGGCGCAGGCATTGGCAGACTTCATACAAGAAACAACTCGTCGTCCCATACCAGAGTTCTGGGTGGCTTATGTGGATGGGTCAGTGACAAAAGAGGGGTGCGGAATTGGGGTTTATATTACTTCGCCAGGTTATGGGACATACCAGTTCGCCATCAAATTCACCTGTCGGTTATCTAACAATGAGGCGGAGTATGAGGCCGTGGTCAGAGGGGCTCATATCTTATCAGAGCTTAAAGCTGAGTGCGTTATTATAAAGACAGACTCCCAGCTGGTTGCACAACAGTTTTCGGGAGGTTACAGTGTCAAGGATCAGAGGATGAAGGCGTACCATACCAAAATTAGCGAAATGAAAGAAAAATTCATGGAGTTCAAGCTCGAACAGATTTCTCGGGAAGAAAACACGAAGGCCGACCTACTGGCGCGCATGGCTAGCGCAGTTGAGCAAACTTGGAGCGACGAGATCATTCTACTTTGTGACACCAGAGAGATGGAAACTTCGCAGGTATTCTCGGTAGAGATCAGAGATGATTGGCGGGCTCCGATTATACACTTTCTGAAGACAGGGGAACGACTAAGCAGAGAGTCCAACCAGAGGGCTCGCTATGAAAATTACTGCCTAATCAATGATCAACTCTTCAAAAGATCTTTTACTCAACCTCTGCTAAAATGCTTATCGCCAGAGGAAGCTAACTTTGCTCTGAAAGAGATTCACGCAGGTTGCTGCGGCGGGCATACCGGATTTCGAGACCTTGTACGCAAGATAATTCGGGCAGGTTTTTATTGGCCTCACATCAACCAGGAAGCCAGAGAGTTTGTCCGCAAGTGTGAAGCTTGCCAGCGGCATGCCGGGAAAATCAACATACCAGGGGAGCCCATGGGTGTAATGTACGCTGCTTGTCCGTTCGATAAATGGGGCATTGATATAGTCGGGAAGCTACCTACAGCACCTGGAGGGAAATGCTTTCTCATTGTGGCAGTGGACTATTTTTCCAAATGGGTCGAAGCTGAGGCCGTGAACAAGATCGATGAAGTTACAGTAGAACGTTTTATCTGGAGGAATATCTGTTGCAGATTCGGAGTGCCACGCATTATCGTGTCTGATAACGGGACTCAGTTCACGGGGCAAAGGATCGCGGATTTCTGCGACCGAACGGATATCACACAGCGTTTTGTCTCGGTGGCTCATCCACAGGCAAATGGACAAGTAGAATTGGCTAATAGGACCATATGTGAGGGAATCAAGAAGAGGCTAACTCAGAGCAGAGGGAAGTGGGTAGAAGAGCTGGATACCGTTCTTTGGGCTTACCGAACTAGTCCAAAAACGGCGACAGGGGAGGCACCATTCACACTGGTGTATGGATCCAATGCGGTGATACCAGCAGAGGCACGACTAGAATCATACCGGATTACCACGTACGACACTGAGCACAATGAGGAGCTCCGCCGAGCAGAGCTGGACTTGGTGGAGGCACAGAGGGAGGAAGCCCGTGTTAGAGCGGCCAAGTACAAAGGCATTATCAAAGCGGGATATGATAAACGGGTCAGAGTGAGGAAATTGTCGAAGGGAGATTTGGTTCTCAAGCGAGCTGATGCATTAAAGGCGGTGGGTAAGTTCGAAGCCAATTGGGAAGGGCCATACATCGTCACAGAGGTTTTGGGAGGCGGTGCGTACATATTGTCGGATTCAGACGGCAGAGCTCTACCCAGACCATGGAATATAAACACACTCAAAAAGTTCTATGTATAACTGCTTCTTAGCAGGAGTAATCACTTGTAGACCGGATACTCTTTTTCCCCACAGGGGTTTTAACGAGGTCCGGGGCCATAATATCAATAAAACAGATATGTGGTTCTAGGGAATTCCCTGGTGTTGTGTTTGTTTCTTTCAATTTTTGTTTTCTTACATTACATATGCTACTTAACATGTTCGTGCAGAGCACTGCACATGTCACCGGAGGGGGGAGTAGGGTGTATACCCACAATCCTCAATTTTTAAATTCAAAATGCAAACTGCTTCTTAGCAGGACAAGGGAGAAACAAATACAAAAACTGCTTCTTAGCAGGTCAAAGGGAAAGCAAGCATCAGGGATGGACGTCTTTTCTTCCACGATCCAACACTCTGAGTTCTTCTTCGTGGCGGGGATACGCTCACCTCTCAGATCTACTTCAACTTCACTTTGTGTCTGCAGAATATCAAGGAAAATAGCAAGTCAAAATGCTACAAAAAAGAAATACAGAAGAGGAACAAACCAAGGGTCAGATCTGAGGAACCAACGCTCAGATCTGAGGAATCAACGCTCAAATCAGGGAAGTCAACGTCTAGATCTGGGAAGCCTGGTTATAAAACACTCAAGCAAGGGAACTCCACTCGTTACAACCACGAAGTTAGAGATCTACACCAGAAGCACAGGGGAAAAGGCGGAGACCTCAGGGATGTGAGTGTTTAGAGGGGAAATTCCCTTACCTGAGTGCCTTACAACCGATCTAGGGAGGCAAAACATCAACAGAATCCAGGGTTGGAAGGATCGGAGGAGGATATATATAGAGGTGATTCTGGGCTTAAGAAATGGGCTAAGGGATAATGGGCCCGCATGAGCTTATGGGCCGGAGAAGGGTGTAAGAAATAATTGGGCCAACATGTTCATAACAGAGTATTGCACATGTCACCAGAGGGGGGAGTAGGGTGTATACCCGTAGGTCCCAATTTTTAAATTCAAAAAGCGCTTCTCAGCAAGACTAGGGCAAATCAGAGGAATTACGCTCCACCAGAGCAGAAGGGTCACGCTCAACCAGAACAGAGAGGTTGCTGACAATCGTAAGCCGCGAAAGTTGGTTGTGCCACTCGGGCCCTCCATGCTCCGCGCAGAGGTTGCTGACAATCGTAAGCCGCGAAAGTTGGTTGTGCCACTCGGGCCCTCCATGCTCCGCGCAGAGGTTGCTGACAATCGTAAGCCGCGAAAGTTGGTTGTGCCAGTCGGGCCTTCCATGCTCCGCGCAGAGATAGCACTTAATCGTAAGCCGCGAAAGTTGGTTGCACCCCCCGGGTTTTCCATGCTCCGCGCAGAGGTTGCTTTAACCGTAAGCCACGAAAGTTGGTGGCACCCCCCGGGTCCTCCATGCTCCGTGCAGGGTGTTCTTTCAATCGTAAGCCGCGAAAGTTGGTCGTGCCAACCGGGCCTTCCATGCTCCGCGCAGAGGTGGCACATAATCGTAAGCCGCGAAAGTTGGTTACACCCCCCGGGTCTTCCATGCTCCGCGCAGAGGTTGTCCTTAACCGTAAGTCACGAGAGGTGGTGTGCACCCCCCGGGTCTGCCAAGCCTCGTGCAGGGTGTCCACTTAACCGTAAGCCATGAAAGCTGGTTGCACCCCCCGGGTATTCCAGGCTCCGTGCAGGGTGGACCTTTAACCGTAAGCCACGAAAGTTGGTCGCACCCCCCGGGTCTTCCATGCTCCGTGCAGGGGGTTACTATTCAATCGTAAGCCGCGAAAGTTGGTCGTGCCAACCGGGCCTTCCATGCTCCGCGCAGAGGTGGCACATAATCGTAAGCCGCGAAAGTTGGTTACACCCCCCGGGTCCTCCATGCTCCGCGCAGAGGTTGCTTTAACCGTAAGCCACGAAAGTTGGTGGCACCCCCCGGGTCCTCCATGCTCCGTGCAGGGTGTTCTTTCAATCGTAAGCCGCGAAAGTTGGTCGTGCCAACCGGGCCTTCCATGCTCCGCGCAGAGGTGGCACATAATCGTAAGCCGCGAAAGTTGGTTACACCCCCCGGGTCTTCCATGCTCCGCGCAGAGGTTGTCCTTAACCGTAAGTCACGAGAGGTGGTGTGCACCCCCCGGGTCTGCCAAGCCTCGTGCAGGGTGTCCACTTAACCGTAAGCCATGAAAGCTGGTTGCACCCCCCGGGTATTCCAGGCTCCGTGCAGGGTGGACCTTTAACCGTAAGCCACGAAAGTTGGTCGCACCCCCCGGGTCTTCCATGCTCCGTGCAGGGGGTTACTATTCAATCGTAAGCCGCGAAAGTTGGTCGCGCCATCCGGGCCTTCCATGCTCCGCGCAGAGGTGGCACATAATCATAAGCCGCGAAAGTTGGTTACACCCCCCGGGTCCTCCATGCTCCGCGCAGAGGTTGTCCTTAACCGTAAGTCACGAGAGGTGGTGTGCACCCCCCGGGTCTACCAAGCCTCGTGCAGGGTGTTCATTTAATCGTAAGCCGTGAAAGTTGGTCGTGCCACCCGGGCCTTCCATGCTCCACGCAGAGGGTTACTATTTAATCGTAAGCCGTGAAAGTTGGTCGTGCCACCCGGGCCTTCCATGCTCCACGCAGAGGGTTACTATTTAATCGTAAGCCGTGAAAGTTGGTCGTGCCACCCGGGCCTTCCATGCTCCACGCAGAGGGTTACCATTTAATCGTAAGCCGTGAAAGTTGGTCGTGCCACCCGGGCCTTCCATGCTCCACGCAGAGGGTTACTATTTAATCGTAAGCCGTGAAAGTTGGTCGCGCCACCCGGGCCTTCCATACTCCACGCAGAGGGTTACTATGTAATCGTAAGCCGCGAAAGTTGGTTGCACCCTCCGGGTCTTCCATGCTCCGCGCAGAGTGCTCAAGCATGGATGGGAAGCAGCGTGGACGGGAAGCACGAAATCGCCAGCAAAGAAATCAACCAAATCCTCGTCAGAGGAGGCGGTGAAATCCTTCCTAGAAGAGTTAACAAAATCCTCGTCAGAGGAGTCATCGCAATCCTCGCCAGAGGAGTCATCAGAATCCTCGCCAGAGGAGTCACCAAAATCCTCGTCAGAGGAGTCATCAAAATCCTCGTCAGAGGAGTCATCAAAATCCTCGTCAGAGGAGTCATCGCAATCCTCGCCAGAGGAGTCATCAGAATCCTCGTCAGAGGAGTCATCAGAATCCTCGACAGAGGAGTCATCAGAATCCTCGCCAGAGGAGTCACCAAAATCCTCGTCAGAGGAGTCATCAAAATCCTCGTCAGAGGAATCATCAAAATCCTCGTCAGAGGAATCATCAGAATCCTCGCCAGAGGAGTCATCAGAATCCCCGTCAGAGGAGTCAACAAAATCCTCGCCAGAGGAGTTATCAAAACCTTCGCCAGAAGAGTCATCAACAAGCAACGAAAACAAATATAGGCAATAAAGATAAAAGGAGCAAGGAAGGGAAGGAAATTTCACTAAAACATGCCCGGAGGGCATAGCTATACACCAAAATTTGAAGGGGCCAAGGAAAATAACAAAGCTTTGATGCTGATAACACACCACTGGTTGAACGCGAAGAATACCCGGTTCAACCAGACTAGAGGGGGGAGTGGTTGGTGAGGAGCAATATATGCAGAGTAGGGAGAGAGTACAAATCAGAGGAACCACTCTCATCAGAGGAGCCGTATGGGTCAGAAGAACCATTTATACCAGAAGGATTTCATCCATCAGAGGAATGACTCTAGCCAGAGGAGTCATCCGCACCAGAGAAGTCATGCTTGACAGAGGAGCCCTCTCCTCCAGAGAAATCATCCGCGCCGGAAAAGTCACCATCGTCAGGGAGGTCATCGTCACCAGAAAAGTTAACTTCATCAGAGAAGTCACTACCGCCAGAGGAGACGCCCTTGCCAGAGAAGACGTGTTTACCAGAGGAGTCCCTCATGCCAGAGATGTCAATATCACCAGAGAAGACGCCTTCGCCAGAGAAGACATTTCCATCAGAGGAGCCAATAAACGCGCGGGAAGGTCTCCCGCGTATTATCGAAATTACCAACGTACCCTTCCACCACGCAGGACGCATGCACCGAAGATGTTTTTACTATTTTACCCCTCCGCTTGTAAATCTATAAATAGGGTCCGAGCTCGTGTATTATTTCTTACGCTATCTCATATTTTCAAATACAACAGTCAGTTTTTCTCTTGGGCTCCAGTTTTCCGATTGCTTTACTTCACTCTTTCCGATCATCTCTAGGTATAGCTTTTACTTTTCATATTATAGTTTAGGTGTTGGTTCCGTAAACACCAATAGGAATTGTTAATTTTTAGGAATTGTTTTTATTTTATTTAAGTTTTATGTAATATTTAGGAATTTATAATTATTGCAATTTAAATTTGAAATAAATTGTGTTTTTAAATTTGTGCAATTAAATTTAAATGAAAAACATAAAAATCAAAACTAATGTTATCAAGTAGGCTATCAAGGAACCCCAATGCAGCACTACCTACTCAATAACACAACCACTATCAAGTATGCTATCAAGGAACCACATTGCGGATGCTCTTATTAGTTTAATACCTCTTATTTTTTACTATATATAGAAATGACTCAAGCTCGATGTGACAGCCCAAAGAGTAATACGACTCAAACTCGGTGGGATGGAGGGAGTAATTATTTTATATTATAATTATAATTATTTTATGAGGAAAAAATTTATTAATTTTATATATTTTTTTAATTTATAGATGAAAAATAATTTAAGACCACGTTCGTCATCTGATCATCATTTCATCTACAGCTTGTAAGATCATATCATCATTTTAAGTTTGAAAGACTATATCAGACTTTTGAACATCAAACTTCTAAGTTTGAAAGATCACATTTGACTTTTGAGCGTTAGATTTTTAAGTATCATCATCTAGAGCTCAAAAAACCAGAACTAACTTCTAAGTGTCAGACTTTCGTGCATCATCATCTGGAGCTTGAAAGCTAGAACTGACTTCTAAGTGTAAGTACTGCATGTGTTTCACACACTATTGCTATTATGTAGATACTTCTCAGGAAAGCCTCTCTACATCCTGAGTGACAGTGCGAGTACTTCGTTATTCCTATCTGTACTTATGGAAAGTTTTCTTGTGCAAAAATTACGATTTTTGGTAAGAATTTTGGGAGTAGATTCTAGAAAGATATATGGATTGTGCGCAAATGGACAAATTATATTGCCTTTCATTGTACCTAATCGTTTGGAATATTTCTTGCATGGAAAGATTGGCTCGACGAAAGATGGTAACACATCTAGGATTTCTTCGAACAACCCTATATATGTGTGGATAAAGACTCATGAGTCTTGTTTTGTTGTGTTCTCATAAGTGTCTTATGCTTGTGAAAGATAGGTGACCGGCGAAACCCATCGTTGTAGACTCCATACAAATAATTTACAATTTTCTATCCCTACAGCTAGGTTCTGCTAGAGGTAAGTAAGTACATGGTCGATTTCATGAAGAGTTGGTGTATTATTCTCTCTTGTCACAATGTCACTATCAATTACTTTGGATTGCGCATTGGTCATAGCGCCGAGAACAAACAATTAAAATAAAAGCAACTTGGTTTGGGCATAATCTCGTTTAGTACGGACATATATAGTCATTGTTCATTGGTGCAAATGTATTTGTTGTGCTTGTGTGTCATTAGTTATAGGTCGTCGATCAATGAGATATGCCCTCATATGTTACCCTGTCACGAACAAATACTTACTCAGTCTTTATCTGCGCCCTATGTATATATTGAGATGAATTGGTTTGTTCCATACTCTATGATCTGGTCGGAATCCCCACGTGAACTATAGTCCCGTGGATATGCCCAAACCACATTAACAACTAGCAAACCCAAAGGCAGGCGACCACTCGCCCGCACTAGTTACACTATTTTGAGTGAGGGATCTCTATACTTTGACCAGATTATTGTTTTTAACCCTAACTTGCCCAAAATATTATTGTCCGCTTAATATTTCAGCTTTGCGTAGATTGTATATGATTCAGACCTAGTATTTCAGGAATACACGCACACAACTACTTTGCCTAGATTAGACCTCACACTTTTACTTGTTCATACTTAACTCGATTTTAGCCAAAACTAAGTAAAACAATTACTTAGACATAATTAAATAAATTACCAAAATAAATAATAGAAAGAAACACACGTGAATTGAAATTGTTGTTCGAAAGTAAAAGAAACCTTTTTTACAACACCAACATTATCCAGAGCAAATAAAACATAACAGAAAAATAAAGTAAAGCGTAAAGTAAAGCACATAAAGGTTTAACGTGGTTCAGAGTCAACTGCTCTTGCGTTCATGACTCTGTTGAATATCAGAATCTACTTCACTTTACGATTCCTTATTTTATGATTTCAACCGACCAACTAGTTACGTTAAAATGGTCCATGGGTTACGTGATTGTGACCGTAGTTGGTAATTTATGCGGATTGCTTGTGTATGCTATTTATTTGGTGGCAACCGAATCTTTGCAACTGATTTACATGCATTTTTACTCCTTTATCGCGTTATTTTCTAGAGTTTTGGGCGTCTCTTTTTGAGTTCTTGAGTGTCTTTGATCTGATTTACTTAGTTTTGTGGAATAGACTACTCGTCCGTGCTCGTGCTGTTTTTACAGGTTATTGGACTCGATTTGTGAAGTTTTGGATGAAGTATAGTGAAGTACGTAAAGAGACGAGTCCATAGGCGCGAACGGGGCTCAAATCGGGCATCGAATGAGCAAGAACGAGCGTCGGGAAGTTTGCGGGTCGGAGCGCACACGCTGGAGGTCGCGCGGTCCGGGCATGCGGCCGCATGCCACGGCCGCGCGACGGAGCAGAGCTCGCTGGAGGACCGCGCGACCTAGCCATGCGGCCGCGCGAGGAGGCCGCGCGAGGTCACGCGGCCCAGCCATGCGGCCGCGCGAGTCGCCGAGTTTTCGCCCAAAAGTCCGTTTTTCAGCCTTTTACGCGATTTTGGGGTATTTTTTAGTCCTACTTGACCTAGGGCATATAAACACTCCCCAAGAACTTATTCTAAAACCTTTTATCACTTTATATCATATTTTCCTTGTCCTGAGAGCTGAGAGAGACGGAGAACGGAGACAGAGCAAGATTAAAGATTCTCGATTTCACTACGGTTTTATTGTTGGATGTTTAATTGTTTTATTGAGAATTGCATTCTAGTTCATATGTCTATGTGTGGCTAGATTCCATTTTCCCAGGGTTTAGGGAGTAGACATGGTTTGAATTTCTGACTGTTTGATTCAATTAATTAAGATTGTTACTCCTTTTTATGTTCTTGTTATAATTGTTTGCTTTATTGATTGGCCACCAATTTAGCATAATCATAGGTTTTAATTTGATATCGGGAGATGATAATTATTACCTGAACTAAGAACATAGAACACTTATATTTAATTCTAAAGGGAATTAATATTTGTGAGGGCGTTAATCCTATGAGCTTTTAGGAGTTACGTGTTAGAAGTGCGATCCAGGGATGGTAGTCTTGCATGTAATCAACGGTTTGTATGCCACGGGAGTGGGTATGAACTAGCTTAGAGATTGCCTTAGGAATCATCTGATTAATTGAATTGAACATGTTAGTTAGGAGAATTTGTTGAAACCTTTGCCTTGGGAAATCTTCTCTTATCTGTTTCTTTGTTTCACAGCTTGATTTATTTTGTTTCATGTTATTTATTTATTTATTTAGTTTTAAAACCAAAACTTTTAATTTCGTTTGTCCAGATAGAGTAAAATAATTTAGGATATGAATTGGTAAATTCAGTCTCTGTGGAATACGACCTTGCTTGCTACTGTACACAATTGCACCCGTACACTTGCGGCGTGTTAAATAAAATAGCGAACAACAACTTTCAGATTACTCATTCATAGTTTACTAGTTAAACTCCTCCGTACTCTAACACCTATCTTTTACAAAGGGCGAAAGGGTTTTTCAGATGGGGTCTCCAACTAAGTGAACACACTGTCACAATGAAGAACAATTGATTAAATTTCAGTGTGTTCGAAATCTTGACTAAGGATATTACAATGAAAAATTGCCTAGCTTAGGAACGGTATATAGATTCACAAGTGTAAACTTGGAATGTTACAATTAAAAGTTCATCTTTGAATCCTTGTTGTTGTATGAGGTTAACCATTTAGACTTAAAGATTCATGAGCACAACAGCGTTCAGATGCAGACCCTCGCGTATCTTGATTATTCGTTGGAAATTAAATAGAGCCGTTGGAGAGAGCTTATTCAATTCTGATTTGTTGGCCGTTAAAATCTTCTTGTTGGATCTGAGATGTCGTTGTCGAGTCTTGCAGCTTTGTACGAAAAACTTTTTAACTTCGAATTTTCTTTTGTAGTTTGTCAGGTACGCATTATCTGATGTGGGGTCCACTATAGTAGACTGGAAATCAATTGTAATGCTTGGTCGACTGCTTCTAATTTCTTAGCTGGATTTGCACCTCCGCTAAGTCTTTTGATTCCGCCGAGTCTTCTTCATCAGCTGGATCTCTTCATCAGCTTGTTTAGCTATCATTGAGATTTTGTTATTATTGAGTTTTGGCATCTTCGTAACAAAGAATTTTTTTTCAACAGTTTATAGTGCTTTCTCAATAGAAAATTAATTCTATTATAGAAATCGAACTACTGAAAAGAACTATTGTACGAAAGAAATTAAGAAATGATAGCATTATTACATGCATATCAGCATAAGTCAAAATCGAAGTTAAACAACAACAACAAAAAATGAAAGTTATGTTTGTTTCGCAAACACAAAAATATTGGATAGAATGATGGAACAGTCAACCCAACATTATCGTATGAAAAATAGAAAGCAACAGAAAATAAAATTCTTGATAACACTCAAATTTTCATTATTTTTAATGTTCCTATAATGTCAATTTTGTAGGGAATTGAGTGTTTGATAGTTGTTTTGTGCTTATATTGCTTTATCTTGTGAAATATGATACTTGCTTGAATTTTGATGAAATCTACAGATAATATCGTAGTTAAATTAGGAAGCATGGTCTGAAAGAAATCTATAAATCATCTCGATATGAGTTCGTGGGCGCAAACATATTGCAAATCGGAGTTTGAACAAGAAAGATATGGGCGAAACAAGAAAATTGTGTGTGGCGGTGAAACCGGCGACGATCATGTGGCGACCGCTAGCTTAAGAAAGATTTTTGGCCTGAAGGCAGCGACCCAGGCGGTGAGCGCTGATGGGTCTCCGAAAATCTTTGTTTGCTCCGCGTATTTGCGGATTTTTGGGCTTTATCATTATTTTCGAATTTTGTACTATGTTTTTCCTTTGTGCCTATATATAGGTCCTTTTGTTGACTTATTAGACCATCTCTACACCTCTCTTTACCTCTTTATCATAAAGAAGATGCGTGGGAAAAAGCTGAGAACGAGTCATAGTCATGGAAGTAAGATGACCAGAAGTAACGCAGTTGCGAAAAAGAGCACTCAGAACATCCTCAGCGATCCCAAAAAGGATAGGAGAGAGAGGGTCCCCCTGCCTCACACCACGCGAACAATCAAAATAACCATAAAGCTTCTCATTATAAAGAATGGAAAGCCGGGCATAAGTAAGAATGATCTTGATCCATTCAATAAATCTCACATCAATAACTTTAAGAACATTCAACAGAAAATCCCAACAAAGAGTATCAAAAGCTTTACGGATGTCAATTTTGCAGGCCATATTCTGTCCTCTGCCCGTACGCTTCATACAATTAAAACCTTCAGATCCCATCAGAATGCAATCATGAATAGAACAACCACTGATAAACTCAAATTGATTCTGAGAAACGTAAAGAGCCGCAATCACACTGAGCCTTGAAGCCAACACTTTCGAAATAATCTTAAACAAAAAATTGGAAAGAACAATCGGCCTAAGATCAGAAACATAAATGAGATTCTCTTTCTTCGAAATGAGAATTAGAGTGCTGGAATTGCATCCCGGCGGAAGATAAGACTTCAGAAAAAAGGCATGAACCACAGCCCAAATGTCATGCTTAATAATAGTCCAACATACCTGATAAAACTTCCCAGAGAAACCGTCAGGTCCAGGCGAGCTATCAACATCCATGCTGAAAACAACAGCAGTAATCTCCTCGTCAGAATGAGAAGCCGAAAGCACCGCATTATGATCATCAGAAATAACAGGGTCAATAACAGCCTCAATCGCCTCAATACCAACAGCAGAGCCACTATCCTCAATAAAGAGAGTGGTGAAGTAATCAACAATATGCTCACCTATCCTGTCCTGGTTCGACTCTCTGGTCCCATCAATCATAAGATGCGAGATCACCCTAGGTTTATGTTTATAGCGAAGCATAGCATGAAAAAAGGCAGTATTCCTATTCCCATCCGTAAGCCACGAAAACGCAGCTTTTTTGTTGAAGCAAGCAGCTCTTACGAGACAGAGCAACATTAATTTTAGCTTGAGCCTGAACCTCCTTGTCAAACAACTCATCCGTATATCCATGAAGCGAAATATTCATCTGAATATCCATCAACTCCCTCTGAGTTTCATCCACCAAAGCATCAACGTTGCCAAAAGTGTTCTTATTCCAATTTTGCAGCTCCCTTTTAAGCCGTTTAAGCTTAACCATAACCTTATAAATCGGACACAGAACCCCGGTATCCTGGCTCCAAGAGCCATCCACTAAAGCATGAAAAGTCGGATGCATCGCCCGCATGTTTAAAAATCTGAAAAATCTATGTCTGGTTTGGGGCGGTAAACTGCACTGAAACACAATCGGAGAATGATCAGAAGTTAACCTGGCCAAGTTCAAAGTATGAACAGAGTGCCACAAAGAAGAGAACGACTAAGAGTATAAAGCACGATCAAGAAAGGACTCCACATGTCGAGGCATAAAACGACGTCCAGACCAAGTAAACCGAAGTTCAGAAGTAGACGACGCAATAAAACCAGTGTCATCAATAAAACACAGTATAATATTATAGAGTAGTGCTGTTTAGATAAAAATATATTTGGATAAAATAATATTAAATACTACTTTACAAAAATAATTTATTTAAATATTTTGGTTCAATTTTTTTTAAAAAATAGTTAATTTTATTGTTTTTTTTCATATTGTAGTTTTTCTGTAAATTTTTACTATTTTTTTTTTGTAATTTGTGTACTAAAAAATAATACTAAAACTTAACAAAATACTAGATAGTTATATAAAAAAAATCTACAATATGGAGAAAATAATAAAAATAACTAAATTCTTTTATTATTTTGAACCAAAATTTTTAAATAAATATATTTTTAAAAATATTTAATTATTTTTTATTGGATTATATTTTGTTCAATAGCATTATTAAGTACTTGTTGGCATGTGACGAGAGAGCGATGATGAAATAGATGATGGCATGGCTTGGAAGCAATGTCTGAAATTAATTGATGAAAAGATGTGCAGTACAAACCAAACCTTATTGACGTTTGAACCTCCAGTTTCCAGACTTTTGTCGCCTGCGTGAAATGATTCTTCTCCACCATTTTGTACTCTATACTTTGAGATAAGATCATTTTTTCTACTCACTCTATAGTCTATATCATTATTATTGTCTCCAAATTTTTGGATATGAAAATTAAAGAAAATACAATAATCTAAATAAAAATAGTAGGATTCATATATTTTTAAAAGGTACTCCCTCAGTTCGGCGAGTCTTGACACGTTTGGGTTCGGCACGGAAATTTGGTGGGAAGTTCCAATTTTTTAGCTTTGGCGCCTTAATTATGTATGTTGGTAGACTTGTTAAGTAGAAAAGTGATTAGGTAATTAGACTTGTTTTTTTAATTCTTTTTTAATTTTTTTTTCAAAATTATTTTCAATTAGCTTAATATAATTTAAATTAAATTTACGTTTTTTTATTTATTTACTGGATTTTTTTTTTTTTTTTACGATTTCAGCAAACATAATTAAAAAAAGCAAAAAAGAGCCAAAATGATGATTCATCCGACACAAGTGAAAACACTAATCAAAAACTTCATTTCATTAAAGTGAATGTCTGCCAACATACATAATTAAGGCGCCAAAGCTAAAAAATTGGAACTTCCCACCAAAAATGATAATCCTATTCTATAAATAAGAATCGGACAGGCTGCATTCCCTTCAAAGTGGAGCTCCAACAATTTCAGTTTCAAGATTGCAAAAATGGTGGTGATCAAGGATCTATCCACCCCAAAAAGAAATGAAATTATGCAATATCTTCTTGAAGGAAGTGTGAATGGGAAGCCCCTTCGTGGGAAGAAGCAGCAAGCCATCGAGAAATTCTCCATCTCCCGTTCAACTGTTCACCGACTATGGGAAGCTGCAAAAAAACAAAGACAAAATGGTGGAGTGATTCATCTTCAAAGTGGAAAGTTAAGTTTTAAAAAGAAAAAGGTGTTGATTCCTGACACTAATCTACTTACCAGTATAGTTATCAAAGAGAGGCAGTATACGAACTTTAGCAAAGGGTTTAGGACAAAGCAAGAGTACAGTGGGCAGATGGGTGCGCACTGGAGCATTTCGAACTCACACATCAGCCATAAAACCCAACTTAACAACCCCCAACAAGCTGTTAAGGTTGAGGTTTGCCCTTGGAGCTTTAGAGCTTGATAGAAACCTTAATGTATTCAGATTTCGCAATATGCACAACATCATGCATATTGACGAAAAATGGTTCTACATCACACAAGGCAGATCAACTACCCAAGAATTTGGAGGTACCTATGGAATTGGTGATTCAATGCCTTGATTACCTTAAAGAAGCTGGATGTAACGAAGAGATGGTTGAAATAATGACCATTCTAGGTTTGTAAACAAGTTTTAGGGAGAAAAGGATAGTCTTTTTGTAAAGTCCAGTGACTCACTTTAGTTTTTTGTGGAAAATGAGTCTTTTTTGTAAAGTCCAGTGACTCAGTTCAGTTTTAGGGATGAAATTAGTCTTTTTGTAAAGTCCACTGACTCATTTCAAATTTAGGGGTGAAATGAGTCTTTTTGTAAAGTACAGTGATCATATCAATTCACAAGCACAAGCTGTATGTAAATTAGATTATGCTTTCAATTATGCATTCATGTTTACCCAAACACAAGCAAACAATACCAACAGAGCAGATATGGAACAACTATCAACCATAAAACCAATTTCCAAACAGAAGCAAAACCCAGCACAGTGGGTTATCAACAACAATCAGCAATACCAACAAAGCAGATACCAAAGAGAATATTATCATCATCAATCAACAATACCAACACAAGCAATACGAACACCACAGCCACCAACAATCGATATTAGAGGCAGATATTGAAAGATCTCACCAAAATTGACCATCAGAAATTACCCATCAATCAGCAATACCAACACAATACAAACCCTCCTCCTTCATCTGCTGCTCAGCCTCTTCGACGGCCGCATCCCAAGTCTCACCTTCCTTCGGGAAAGGAAAGTAAGGATCCACCAAATCTTCCTCATTTTCCATCGAAGACATATCATCGTCGGATTCCCAATCGAAATCGGCGCTCCAGCCATAAGATCCACCACGAATCCAGTAAGGATCGGTGGAAGATTTACTGAGAGATCCACCGACAGATTTACAGAGAGCTCTGCCATCGACGAGCCGTCCGCCACCGGCGAGCCCTCTTATCTCGTCGGTCATCGCGGTGGGGGGGGGCGGCGGAGACGGCCATATCTCGAGTGATTAGTGGAGATCGAAGAGAGATACGGCGAAAACATACAAATCGGAGTTTCTTCGGTCTTGGAGGTGGAGATCGGAGTTTCTTTCGACTTCGAGGTGGAGATCGGAGAGGGATTACGAGGTGGAGGCCGGAGATTCTTAAGGATTAAAATAATGGGAGGGCAATTTCAGGGCCGACGAGGATTCACCCAACCATTCTCATCCGAAGGCAACATGGATTCCATGGGCAGCCGTTGTCGACGGTGGCGGTTGAAGTTAGTCGAAGGTTTGAGGCAATTGAAGGCGGTGATTTGCTCAGAGAGAGAGAGAGAGGCGGAATACTAGGGTGGGAAGCAAGGATCTCAAAATGAGGACAGAGGAGAAATGAGGCGAAATGTTTTGCTTCCAACTATTGCCTTTTTTTTAAAATGCGTTTATTAGTTTAACTTAAGCACAATTAAGACCCCTTATTTTTTCCTAATTATTACCCAAAAAGGAAACGTGTCAAGATTCATGGGACAGCCCAAAAAGGAAAACGTGTCAAGACTCGTGGGACGGAGGGAGTAATTATTATTGTATAAACGACTCACTTTTAATAAGGCTGTGTTTACTTTGATGGATAAATTTATACATGAAAAAAGATGGATAAAAAAAATTTATGCCTTGAAATGTCTTCTTGCTTTTCCAACATTTGACACACAAAAGAGATGTTCACCATTTTTCCTTCATTATTTTCACTTTAAAGATGGATAATATTATCCACTCAAAAATGGATGGATAATATTATCCATCCCTGAAGTAAAAATAAGGAAGGAAAAATGGTAAACTCTCTTTTGTGTCACATGTTGAAAAAGAAATGAGACATTTTAAGGCATAAATTTTTGGTATCCATTATTTTCCATGGATAAATTTATCCATCAAAATAAACACAGCCTAAGACAATCCTAAGTGAAAAGTAGGACTAATTGTGGAATGAGGGGAGTATAATTTATTATTAATTCTATTATTGCATAATTATTTATGAAAATAATATTATATAATGAAATTTCATTACTGGGAAATAAATTTTAATATATATATATATATATATATATATATATATATATATATATATATATACCCCCAAGTTTGACTGAATTAATCCTAATTTATTAATTCAAACCTTATAAAAAATATACTCCCTCCACCCAACGAAGATGCTACATATTTCTTTTTGGGTCGTCCCAATGAAGATGCTACATTTCTAAATATGGAAAAAATAAGAGATTTTAATTGCAGAATTACAACTAATTAATCACTCCCTTATTACTTTCTTTCTCCTACTTTATCACTTTATTATCTTCTCTCTCCTACTTTACCACTTTTATGCTACACATTTAAAACACTAATCTACAATTCCTTAAATTTTGTGCCAAAAAGAAATGTATCATCTTGGCTGGGACGGAGGGAGTATAAAAATTATTATTAACCCTAATTGAATTAATAAATTCTAGTTAATTATCTTAAGATTGTATAAAAATATAATAAATTAAAATTGAAGAAAAGATAACTATTGTTATAAATAATTCAAAGTAAAATACAAAATGAAACACCAAAAATGAAATAAAGGATCCCATGTAAGTACTAAACTTAACAATTCATTCTCTCCTCATACTAGTTATGCTTGCAACTTCTTCTTCTTCTTATTTTGAAATCTTGCATTTATTGTGTTTTAGAGTAGAAGTAGGATTCCACTCCTGCCATACACTAATTTTAAATATTTATATATCGAATAATTCAATAAATTAATAATGATTGTATAATAAAGGAAAGAGGCGGTATTGGGTATGCTCAAGTGTATCGTACACCTGAATTGATCCGTACTCAAATCTTGATCCGCATTCTGATCCAAACTCGCATCCTGATTCAAATCATGTAAATGACACTATTCGGTTATACAAACGACACTGCCTGTAATTGACATTATTCTATTATACAAATGACACTGCGTATAAATGACACTATAACATTGTAAATGACACTATTCAGAAATATAAATACACTTCCTATAATTGACACTATAAGATTGTAAATGACACTATAATATTTTAAATAACACTATAACATTTTAAAATGTTATAGTGTCATTTATATTACTGAATAGTGTCAATTATAAGCAATGTCATTTGTATAACTAAATAATGTCATTTACACGATTTGGATCAGGATGCGAATTTGAATTAGCATGCGAATCAAGATATGGGTACGGCTCAACCCGAGTGTACATAAGATTTTGTGTAAAGGAAATAGGTATTAAAATTGTTTGCGAGTGTGTTGGACATGTGATTGGTTAATGTCTCTATTTATATTATCATTAGTTGAGTCTCCCCTTGACTCATCTATACTTTGAGTCCACTTATGAGCGAACTGCTTGGTTTGACTCATCATGTTGACTCATATGAATTAGTTTTGATTTTTTTTATTTTTAATTTAAATTAAATTCAGAAATCATATTAAAACAATGACACAAATTTAAATGACATAAATTTAAAATGAAATTGAGAGAGAGATAGAAATTGAGATCAATGTGTGAGGGAGTTATAGAGGAATTGGGGGAAATAAGGAAAAATTAATAAAAATTGCAAACTTACTGTTGAAACAGCATGGAGTCGTCGTTTTGATAATTTTCTTTTTTTCTTTTTTTTTAGAAAAATTTGGTCGTTTGTCGAACACGCGCCACACATTTCTCTGGATGAATTAGGCTTGTTCGTATGAGTTGCGCCTCAAGTCAACTCCCTTTCCCCCTGCATCGGCGGGCTCATTGCCAAGGCCGACTCGAGCCGGCGATGAGCCAACACCGATGCAAGTAATTAGATTTTATATTCGAATTCATCTCACACGATCATTACAAACTTAGAGCATCCGCAATGGGCTTACTTGATAGCCTACTTGATAGATACTTGATAGTGGGGAACCACATTGAGTAAGTCGTGCTGCATTGGGGTTACTTAATAGCCTACTTGATAACATTAGTTTTGATTTTTATGTTTTTCATTTAAATTTAATTGCTCAAATTTAAATAACAAATTTTTCTAATAGTTAAATACGCCATTAAACTAAAACATCATCAAAAATTACATAAAATTTAAAAACACCTAAAACATCATAAAAAATTACATAAAAATTATAAAATAAAGCTTATATTAAAAGAAAAAAGGAACAAAAACCCGTGAGAGCACAAGAGAGAGCAAACTACGGGTGAGCCTCATTAAAACCTTTTAAGTAAACCCGCGTGGGAAAACCTTAAAAGGAAAAAGAGTACTCGTAGGAGAAGAAAAGAACCCCAGCGTTGAAGTGGAATGAGATAACTTCAAAGGTTCCGGCCGAACCATCACCCCTAAGTACCTCGGCTTCAACGTACTAGGAAAAACAAGAGACACAACAAAAGTCAGCCAAACACAAGAAGAACGCGAAAGGGAAAACACCATCAACCTACAAAAATGACTAAACTCCAACAGCAGCTCGCTCGGACCCCAACATCGGAGCAGACTCCGTTGCCGAAGACGTGGAAGGCCAACGCACAGCCCATGCGCCAGACCCAGCAACATCCCAAACACCAGACCTCGATCACCTCCATCCAACAAACGGCACCCCATCTGCTCGAACAAAAGCCACACCCAGAAGCCACGTCCGCAAGGTGTATGACAAAAGTCCACAGAAAAACCCAGCACACGAGACCAACACATCTGACAAACCTCCATGCAGCGCCCCTGAACGAACCCCCCATCTGCCCAACCAAGCACGAGAGCGCACGCCCGACTTGCTCAGACCACATGAACATGGCTATGCGTAGACATGTCAGCAGCCACCGCTTGCTTGATCTCAGGAATCGCCAAGGGCCACCATCCATCTTGTCTTTCACCATTGGCCATAATATCCGCGGGCCTGTTACCCTCTCTATAAATATGACTCACCATTAAATTGAAGTCCTGAAGCCGGCTAATGACACCCTTCCATGACGCTATAAAACGCCACGGAACGTCCAACGACTTTGACTGCAAAAGATGTACCACGTACATCGAGTCAGATTCTACCCACAAGTGTAACCATTTACGATCATGAGCAATGTTGATAGCCGTGATAACTGCTAACAACTCGGCTTCGAAAGCGAAACCTACGCCCCCTTTAATGTGGAAGCAACCTCGCACCACCGACCATCTATCCCTGAAAACTCCTCCCGCCGCAATAGCGCCCGGAGCACCCATAGCCGACCCGTCGGTATTAACTTTAATCCATTGATTAATCGGAGGCCACCAGTAAACTTCAATCATACGAGGCGGGGGAGCAGGACGAGTAGCAACACCTAGCTTCCTCGTGGTCAAATAATCCGTCCAAGTATTCTTACTATTGCCAAGAGTTGCAAAACTTCTATCCATCTCTTTAAAGAAAGATTTCACAAAGATCATAATCGGATGAGACTCAATGCGAGCATTATCAAACACCACAGAATTCTGACTATCCCAAATTTTCCACATGGTCGTAACAATGCCAACCTTCCAAAAAGCTTGAATTTGCGGGCTGAAAGACGAGTTCCAAGCTTCCACAAGAAAAGAATGAATATCAAGAGAGCCCAAAATGACATCTTTGTCAAACCAAGAAAGGTACTCTTTCCAGATGAGACGCACTTTTTCACATTGCCACATAATATGATTAATAGTTTCCTCATCTCTAAAGCATATGGGACACCCATTTGGAGCAATCATACCTTGCCGGATTAAAACATCCAAAGTTGGGAGGCGCCCATGAATGATTCTCCATCACAAAATGGATCTTCGAACCGGGATAAACGGCTCCCAGATCCACTTACCCCAAGTCACCTGAGGGAAACGATGGCCAATACTCGAGAAAGCCAGAGCCGCCGAGACCTCCCCTTTAACAGAGTGTTTCCAGTATCTACGATCAATATCCCCCGTCATAGGCAGTAAAAGAATGTCAGCGACAACCTCCGGGAACCGATTGACAAAAGAAGTAGAAAAATGCCAAACACCATCGTAGAAGTAGTCTTGAATAGAAAAATTCAGAAAATCATGCATGTAATGCGGGATCCGAATTTTATCCACCAATTTATATCCAAGCCAATCATCTTTCCAAAAATAGGTGCTATCGCCACGCTCAATGCAAGAGTACGAGTCATCCACCAGCCGATTCACTTCCTGCTTTACACCAATCCAGATAGTGGAGTTTGCAATCGAAAGTTTAGCATAACCAAAATGGTTAAGATACCTAGACCGAAGAATCTGATGCGCCCAATCCTGACCTTTTATCATTCTCCATGCCAGCTTCATTAGGTACGATTGGTTCATCAAAGTGAAGGAACAAATCCCGAGCCCCCCTTCTTCTTTAGGCGAGCAAACTCGTCCCCAACTGACTGAACATTTAGGCTTCGTATCCGTGCTCCCTGTCCACACGAAGTTTCTGCATTTCCTGTCAAGCTCGTGTAAAAGTGCCTTAGGCCACTTGTACACCATCATTGAATGCACGATTGAGCTTTGAATAACTGACTGCACAAGACACATTCTTCCCTCCATAGAGAGCTGCATCCCTTTCCATCTAGCAAACTTTTGCACGATCCTATCAAAAATCGGCATAAAATAGGATGCACGTGGTCGACCAACAAAGATAGGAACCCCCAAATATGTCATTGGAAGAGTACCAATAGAGAAACCCAACGCACGACGAATAGCTCTTCTTCTATCCGTAGGAACACGTCTAGCAAAATAAAGATTTAATTTCTCTTGACTGCATTGCTGCCCCGAAATAGAGCCATAATAGCTGAGAATCTCCTGAATTTTCTGACCATTTCTAACAGTAGCTTTGCAGAAGATAATGATGTCATCCGCATAGAAAAGATGCGTCGGGAAATCAGAAACACGACTAAACCCCATGGGAACCAAGCGTCTAGAGTCCACGCAGCTGCTTATAATATGACTTAAAACATCTTCAGCGATCCCAAATAAAATAGGAGATAAGGGATCCCCTTGTCTCACCCCTCGAGAACACGCAAAATAACCGCTGAGCCTGCCATTATAGGAAATAGAAAGCCTCGCAGATTCAAATATGATCTGTATCCATAGAATAAAACGCTCATCATAGCCATTGGCACGAAGCACTTGTATAATGAAGCCCCAACGAATAGTATCGAACGCCTTCCGAATATCTATTTTACATGCCATATTCATTCCTCGGCCCGTACGCTGCATGCAATTAAAGCCCTCAGAGCTGAGCATAATACAATCATGTATGCTGCAATCGCTAATAAACCCAAACTGGTTATCAGAAACGTGAGAGGCAGCAACCGCATTGAGTCGGATCGCCAAAATCTTCGAGATAATCTTGAAGAAAAAAATTAGAAAGCACAATAGGTCTAAGATCCGCAACCGTATTAACATTGTCTTTCTTAGGAATAAGAACCATATTGCTAGCATTACAACCAACAGGCAGATAAGAGCGGCGGAAAAACGTCTGAACCCCCGAAATCACATCACTCTTGATAGAATTCCAACATTTCTGAAAGAACATTCCCGAAAAGCCATCCGGACCCGGAGCGCTATTAACGTCCATACTAAACACCGCGGCTGCGATCTCGCTTTCATCCGGCTCACGAACAAGCATAGTATTTTGAGCTTCAAAAATACTCGAACCAACGTAAGCGTCAATCACCAACTGTTCCTCCAGCGGACTCCCATCATCAGTGAATAACGAAGAGAAATGATTAATAATATGTCTTTCAATCAGCCCCGAATCATACACATCAACTCCATCAATGCAAAGTCTGTTAAACGTCGTTTTTCTCTTTTTAAACTTAGCAATTCGGTGAAAGAAAGCCGTGTTTCTATCTCCATCTTTCAGCCAGGACGCTCGACTTTTCTGTTGTAACAAACTACTTTTCCTGGTAAGCGCCATATTAATCTCAGCTTGGCAGCTAATCTCAGCATAAAATAAATCATCCGTATACCCTTCCGTCGAAACTCTATTTTGAATGATATCCAACTCCCTTTGACCACGAGCAATAGCAGCGTCGACATTCCCAAAAACATCCTTATTCCACACCCTAATATCAGCACGCAATCTCTTCAGCTTAAGCATAACTCGCAGAATTGGCCACAAAGTATCAATCGAAGTAATCCAAGAGGCCGAAACCATATCAATAAAATTAGGATATAGAGTCCACATATTCAAAAATGGAACTGCCCACGGCCCATAGGAACGTTACGTCGGCATTGAAACACCAACAGAGAATGATCCGACGTGAGGCGAGGGAGCGCCGAAGTGACAATAGAATCCCACATATCCGCGAACTCCTTCGAAAAGAAGGCTCTATCAAGGATAGATTCCACATGCCGCGGAAGGAACCTCCTACCAGACCAAGTAAACCTTATACCATCAGTAGAAGACTCGATCATTTGAACACCATCAATAAAATTGCAAAACTCAATACAAGAAACCCTATTCGGAGAGACCAGGCTGATACGTTCATGGGCGCCTGGTGGACGTCGTCAACCACCAAATAATTCCTGCAGAATTATCAAAACTAATTAGTATGATGATAAGCAGGGTCGATCCCACAGAGAGCAGGTAAAATCATTCAATCCCCTAAAATCTATAATTTTGGTGATGCCACCACGCCTTAAATTTAAGAGGAGTTAATTAAACTAAAAACACAGAATTAAATCAAATAAAATAAGCTTGAAGTAAATATATGAAAAGGGTAATTCGGCTCAAATAAATCCACTCTAATTCAACTCTGATCCTCGACGCAATAATTAATTAATCCCTATCAACCAACCAGTTATAGGATACCGTGAAACGCAACGGACGTACCCCAATCCCTACTTACTGTGTCGATAAACAGCTGGAGACGCCAGACCTGCTTATTTCCCTTATTAAAATATAACCTAGCTGGAGACGCCAGACCTAGATTTAATATTCTAATAGCATTAAGATGAAGGAACCCAATTTATATCAATTATCCTAGAGACGCTAGTAATAATTAATATACCAATTAATTCCCCCTACGAACACGGTAGTTGTATCACTAATTAGTCCAATTCCAACAATTACGGATTGGCAGGAACTAATTGACTGTAATCCAATTAAACTTAAGTTGATCAGGCTTAAATAAAATCAGAATTATCGTGGAACCTAGGAATTAATCGGAATCAATAGGAATCAATTTTAAACCAATTAGGTCTCACAGATCATTAAATTAGAGTTTCATTATTCTCGCCGAATTAAAAGAATTAGCTACTCATGCTTAAATTAAAAATAATCAAATAAATAAAATAAAACATAATAAATAATAAAAGCAAATTAACGAAAATAATTTTGCAAGAAAATAAATCAAACTTGAACCGAATTGAAGAGAATTCGTCTGCCTCGATCCAAGTTCCAGCCGCTGTGATAATTGAATGAACGAGAATTAAAAAATAAAGCTAAACTATGGAATCAACTGCCAAACACGTAAACACAATTTGCATGGAAGAAATGATTGCATGGAATAAGAAAACAAAGTCAACTCTAGCTTAAGAAATCAAAAGTTGCGGCTACTGCATGTATCAAAAGTGAATGTGTCATGTAAAGTTAAACCTAAAACTAATATATATCCCTAACTTATGCGGCCCTAACACCAAAATAAGGAAATAAATCCCTTCTAGGCCGCTTAAACCAAAATAGCATGGGCTTCGGCCCTAAACTTAATTAATATCCAAAATAAAATAAAACTAAGAGTTTTGGGCTTCATAAAAAATATAACAAGTAAATTAAATGCCCAATCTCTACTTTCTTCCATCTTCACGTCAAATCCCATCGCAAATTCTTCTTTCTCCACTTTCTTCCAATTAGCAGCTCTATCTCCAATTCTTCTCATTCATGCGCCAAAACATAGCAAAACATGTAATATCACATGAAACCACGGCAAAACGCACACTAAACTAGGTAGCTAAAATACACACATCAAATCCCCTCACACTTAGATCATACTTGTCCTCAAGTATGAAATAAGAGAAGAATCAATGGTGAAAATCAGCCCCTAGAAGCAACTCATTTCCTTGACACGAAGACTCTAGAAACGAAAGAACGGAAAACAGACACAACGACACACGCAAAGAACAGGAAAGTAAAAAGAAACGAGACAAGACACGACAAACCAAACAACTAGCCAAGCAACATCAAAGCATCAGGAGCGAAACAGTCTATCAAATCAAATCATGCAATTCACCATCACTTCCCAACTCTCGAACTAAGAACATGAACCTCCAAAGTGTGTTTTCATTATCAATCTAGTCCAAATTAGGCAACAATGAGTGCAACTCTCACGCTCATTCAATCTCTCCATAAGAAAAGGTAATTCTCACACAAGAAAAAACTCCAATTAGTCATGATATTTCGCAGTCACATTATGGCTCAAAAAGGTCTTTCTTCTTTGGTTGTAATGGGGCTAAGGACTATCAATGATGTAGGTACGATCCTATGGGTCCTAAGCTCAAACATTGAAGATCAAATATCGTGCATGCTCGAATCAAATCACACCCAAAGAAATCTAAACATATGAAGAATAACCTCCAACTCAACCATGGGCAACAATCATCAAACAACTCAATGCATGTATACTAATTCAACCTTGGTGCAACCTTTATTTTCTCTCTCTCTCTTTTTTTTTCTTTCTTTTTTCTGTTTTCTTTTTCTGTTTTTTTTTTTTTTTTTCTGCACCACTTCATTAAAACAATACAATCATGCAAAGAGTACATCACAACATTCTGCCCAACTGTCAATCATCATCCTCTGTTCGGCCAAACAGACCCTCTGTCCTAGATTCAGAATGTAATTTCGGCTCAGGTTCTGTTTGGGCAAACAAGTATCCTTATGCACATTCCTCAAAAATTCACTTAAGATGTAATTCAATTCTAACATGCACAGTGGGACCAAAGAGAAGGTTCACAAAAAACAGGCCTTGGCTATATATATATATAGTGACTAATATGAACAATCACGGCAAGGCTCAAACATGGCTCACTAGGGGTTAGTGTATGGGTAAGAATTCAAACGCAGGCCAAATGGCTACCCTAGTGCCTCTTATCATTCACCACATATGACACACTTGATATCACGACTTCATGGATCATCAAATCTCTCAAAACAAAAATTAGTAGAGAGTGCTCTACTCTATTAAGCTCAATACCTCACTTATGTGTAGTTTAGATTCACTCATCAACCTTATTTTGTCATTCCACACATCATGTAATCAAAACACACATTGTCAATCACAAGCTCTCAATTCTTAAGTCGGGAAAGATCAAGTTATCACACATATTCAATCTAACATCATGCTCCAACAACTGAACTTATCAATTACTTTGGCTAGAAGACTCACAAGACTCAACAACGCCCCCCCTCACACTTAAATTTTGCTTGCCCTCAAGCAAAACAAAATAAAGCATAAGTAAAGGGCAACGAAAAACACAGAACAACACTCAAAACAGAAAAACTAACACAAGAACAAACAAAAATAAAAGGAAAAAGGAAAGGAATCACCGCGCGCGCTGCCGCCGCAGCTCCTGTCTGATCGTGGCGCTCAGGTTGGCTATGCTCTCCTGCAATGCTGCTGAAGGAATATTAAATTGAATTAACGTTCCGTTTGCCCGATGATCGTTTCTTGGTTATTATTAATTTACCATACAACGATTAATCTTAACATGCTCCTATGAATTTAACAGCTGCACATAGGTGTTAGGAATTACTTACTTGTAAAGCGGATGCACAGGTCGTTGATGATCGTGTCGAAAGACTCCAGCTCTGATCTTCTCGACTGTATCCCGCTCAGCTTCCAACGTTGGATGGACAACGAACTATGGAAGTTCCCAAGGCAGAATTGCTCCTACACGTTTCCTGCGCCCCTCTGCTCTCTCAAAAACCCTAATTTTATCAGTGTATTTTCCTGAGAGCTTACAACTGTATTTAAATAATTAAATACATGTATGGGGCGCCAGATTAGAAGTAGGGAACGACTTCTGCTCCTTCTAGGGCTAGGAGACTTTGGGCCAGTCCAGGGACCAGATACAAGGAATAAAGATGGGCCTCAAATAAATTAATTTATCTATGGTCAGCCCAGACCATAATTAATTTATAAATATCAGTTCATTCCACTAGAGAACCGATACTGACTTACCCCTTTATTGCCGGTGATGAGTCGGGGGGCTTGTATTTAGACTTATTAAATCTTCGTATTTAAAATATCCGACATCCACTAATTAATTAGAGCTCTGACAGCTTAAATTAATTAATCTCTTTATAATCCTTAAGCAGTACCACTCAAACCTTATTATTGCGCCTGAACTTAATCAACCTGCAGGGTTTAACGCAATAAACCTTATTGAGCTCCTTAAGGGGATGTCATTATCCTATACTGGATACGGGTACTAATACAGATAAACAAATATCATATATTAACCGCTATCACCCAAGATACAGAGTACTCGAGTTAGTATATAACTTTCACCCATAGTAAGTCAAAGTGATATACGAATTAATATATATACCTGAATACTTATTAGTATTAAGATTCTGTTAAGTCACCGAGATCTTTATTCTTCACTTAAGTCAGATAGAAGAATACATCTCACCGTTGGTCTTATCAATACGTAATGACGTACCAGTATAGACAAGTAGTCAAGACAAACTATTTCCATCTATACTGCAGCCTAAACCAATAACTTGTCCTAGAGTTATTTCGGCTGTGATCATATTATATCTCTTAAGGTTATTCCAATTATACGATCTTCTGTGATACACCGTATAACCGTGTAATCTACTTATATAGAGATAAAGAACATACATATGCAATCATGAACACAATCAGATAGGAGATTGAAAACAGTGAACACAGGAATCATTATATACAAGCATAAAAGTTCTTGCTTTCAGTATATAAATCCAACAATCTCCCACTTATACTAAAGCAAAACTTTTAGTATACAATGTGTCTAAATACTAGCTATTACAACAAACACACTTCACTTCATCTCTCCCACTTATACTGAAAGTTTTTCTCTAAGTGGGTGGCATCAACCGCAAACCCATCCCTTGAGCATGCTTCTCGTAGGCCTTTTGCAGTAAGCTCTTCGTGAAAGGGTCAGCCAGGTTCTCCAATGTATCAATCTTCTCAACTAGCACATCTCCTCTGCTTACGATTTTTCGTATGATGTGGTACTTTCTCTCTATGTGTTTGGACGCCTTGTGGCTCCTGGGTTCCTTAGAATTTGCCACTGCACCCGAGTTATCACAATAAATTATGATACTCTTAGGCAAATTAGGGACCACTCCTAGATCCAAGAGGTAGTTCTGGAACCATACAGCCTCCTTAGCAGCTTCTGAAGCAGCTACATACTCGGCTTCCATGGTGGAGTCTGCAATGCACTTCTGCTTTGCACTCCGCCATGATACGGCTCCACCTCCCAAGGTAAACACATAACCAGAGGTAGATCTCTTCTCATCCCGGTCAGCCTGGAAATCCGAATCGGTGTAACCCAAAGGAAATAGACTGTCTGATTGGTAAACTAGCCTATAATCTCGAGTCCGTTTCAGGTACTTGAGAATATGCTTTACCGCAGTCCAGTGTCCTGGTCCAGGGTTCGACTGATATCTTGCAACCATGCCAACGACATAGTAAATATCAGGTCTCGTGCATAGCATCGCATACATGAGGCTACCTACGGCGGAAGCATAGGGTATCTTCCTCATCTCCTCAACCTCACTAGGCGTCTTAGGACACATGTCCTTAGACAGAGGAATGCCATGTCTAAAAGGTAGCAAGCCTTTCTTGGCATTTTTCATGCTAAAACGAGCAATCACAGTATCAATGTAAGACGCTTGAGATAAGCTCAACATCCTTTTCTGGCGATCACGAACGACCTTGATCCCCAGGATGTACGCTGCATCTCCTAAGTCTTTCATTTGAAACTGTTCGGATAACCACTTCTTTATGTCTGATAATAGCTCAACATTGTTGCCAATGAGGAGGATATCATCTACATAAAGTGCAAGGAAAACCACATCGCCATTGGCATCTAAACGGTACACGCAACTTTCGTTTTCACAACGAATAAATCCATAGGATTTAATGACCTCGTCGAAACGCTTGTTCCATGACCTCGAAGCTTGCTTAAGTCCATAAATGGACTTCTTGAGCTTCCACACAAGATGCTCTTCGCCCTTTTTCACAAAACCTTCGGGTTGCTGCATATAAATGTCCCTTCCTTCTTCAAGGAAACCGTTTAGAAAAGCGGTTTTGACATCCATTTGCCAAACCTCAAGGTTCATGTGGGCTGCTATGGCAAGGAGTATTCGGATAGACTTGAGCATGGCAACCGACGAAAAGGTCTCATCATAATCTATACCCTGTTCCTGGGTATAACCTTTCGCCACCAGTCTAGCTTTAAAAGCTGCGACTTCGCCATCCGAATCTCTCTTTCTCTTGTATACCCACCTACTACCTATAGCTAAAAAGCCGTCTGGTAATTCGGTTTTCTCGTATACATCCATAGCACTCATGGATTCTATTTCAGAAACCATGGCTTCGTACCAAGAATCTGCATCTTGATCTTTCATCGCTTGTATGAAGTTATCAGGGTCGATATCCTTTTGTTCATCAACAGGGAGAAGATCCGAAGATTCTCCCAAGAATATAAATCGATCGGGTTGGACTATAACCCTCCCACTACAACGAAGCGGTGGTGGTACGGCTGTGACAATGGTTTGTGCAGTATCCTGCGGTGCATTCACTTGCACACTTGGCTGGGGTGATGGAATCGCCTGTCCATTGCCTTCGATTTCTTGAAGGGCAATCTCGGACTTAGACTTGTGGTTATTCATATAATCCTCTTCCAAGAATCGTGCGTTGGTGCTAACAACCACTTTCTGATCCTTAGGATTATAGAAATATCCACCTTTCGTTTCTCTTGGATATCCTATGAACAACATTACTTCGCATCTAGGGTCCAATTTCCTTGCCTCTTTGTCAAGCACATATGCAGGACAACCCCATATCTTTATATGATTCAAGCTGGGCTTACGCCCTGACCATAATTCAGTGGGAGTCTTAGGCACAGACTTGGATGGTACTAGATTCAGCAAGTAAGCCGCTGTTTGCAAGGCATATCCCCAAAACGAAATAGGCAACGATGCATAACTCATCATTGATCGTACCATTTCCAAAAGAGTCATGTTTCTTCTCTCTGCTACACCATTCTGTTGGGGAGTACCTGGTGCAGTCAATTGGGATGTAATCCCAGAATCTGACAAGTATTGCAAAAACTCGTTCCCGAGGTATTCGCCACCGCGATCAGACCGCAATGACTTGATAGATTTACCCGTTCTCTTCTCCACTTCCGCCTTGAATTCTTTGAATTTCTCAAAGCATTCAGACTTGCGTTGAAGTAGGTAAATATACCCATATCTTGAGTAATCGTCAATGAAAGTGAGGAAATACTCATACCCTCCACGAGCTCTAGTGGACATCGGTCCACACAAGTCAGAGTGAATCAATTATAACACATGCGAGGCCCTATTCCCCTTTGCCTTAAAAGGCCTTGCCGTCATCTTTCCCTCTATACAGGATTCGCAGGTTCTAAATGGAACCGCTTGAAAGTCTTTCAAGATTCCATTTGAAACGAGCCTTTGGATCCTATTTAGATTGATGTGGCCTAACCTTAGGTGCCACGCATGAGTATATTGTTCATGAGAATAATACTTCCTCTTATTCGGATTTGGAAGGATTTGTGATGTAGATGCAACATGGACAGAGTTGTTAATTGGACATGTAATAGTATAGAGAGAGTTGTTCAAAATTCCAGAACAAATAGTCTTGTTATCTCTCATGATAGAGACACCCCTATCAAAAGTAACAGAATATCCATTCAAAAACAATTTTGAAACAGAAATTATGTTCCGCCGAAACTCCGGCACATACAAAATATCCCTCAAAACTAAAATGTCATCACCAAAACATAAAGATAAATCTCCAATTGCAACAGCTGTGACCTTCGACGCGTTGCCCATGGAGATGGTGATCTCATCACTTTCCAGTTCCCTTGTCGGCATGAAGCCCTACAAGGTGTAACAAACATGGTCAGTTGCCCCCGTATCCACTACCCATGAATGAGTAGAAAACGAAGCTAAACATGTTTCAGTTACTAAAACTTGTGACGTACCTTGTCCCTTTGCCTTGAGCACTGGACAATCTTTCTTCCAATGCCCAACCTTGCCGCACTTGAAGCACTTTCCCTTGGCCATTGGCTTCTTCACGCCGCCGGTAGGGCCATCTACTTTGGCTTTACCGCTCCCACTAGCCTCATGGTCATGCTTGCCCTTTGGACTTTTCCACTTCTTTTTCTCGCCTTTCGACGAAGAAGCAGATCCCTTGGCAGCAACAAGGACCTCTTTCCCACGGCCCATAACTCCCTCCGCCGCAACTAGAGCATTCAACAACTCATTAAGAGTGTAGTTGACCTTGCTCATAACGACATTGAGTCGGAAGTTCTCATAGGTTTTGGGGAGAGTGTTGAGGATGATATCGACCTTGGCTTCGCCTTCGATACCCCCTCCTAGCAGATCAAGCCTGTCAAACAAATTTGTCATATGCATGACATGATCGTGCACCGAGCTGCCCTCGCTCATTTTACAAGCTAAGATTTCTCTCATCAAGTTAAAACGAGCAGACCTCTCGGACTCCCCATAAACCTCCTTGAGGTTTAACATGATTTCAGCCGCGTCATTCATGACCTGATGCTGGAGTTGCAAAGTTTGTGACATAGTCATCATAATATAGCACTTGGCCATATTATTCGACTTGTGCCACCTTTTATGCGCCTCTCATTCCGCATCAGTCGACTCATCAGTTAAGGGCGCGGGACGTGGAGTAGTAAGCACAAAACTGTGCTCATCAGCGTCAAGAATATACATAATATGGCGTTTCCATTCGGTGTAATTTGGACCGATGAGAGGATTGTTTGCTAGAATGTTAATAATCGGAGACATAGACATATCTGAAAGTAAACAAATAAACATGTAAGAACATGAAGCACATAATTCGTAACAATAATATTGTAACCTTTTGATAAAACAATATTAATGAAACCTCCAACTGCCCAAGGAATCTCACGAGTAAGCCACGATCGTGTGGACGTTTACACATGAACCCCTCAACCAGACTATTTTACCTAGTCATTTAATTTCCATCCATGTCAACTTAACCTTTTGACAAAGGAAATTAATAGTTGGATCTTAACTAGACCATATCATATTCAAGAAGGGACTCCGATGGGGAGTTGTACATTGTACTTGAAATGATATCTAAACAGTGACCACAATTTAACCTTGAAAATTAAATTCTCGAAATTAGCATACTCACTAGGACCATACCGCTTTCAATTTAACCTCTTGGTTATCTTATTTAGAATCCATCCTCTAAAGTACTTGTGAAAATTATACGAGTAAGCACGATCGTGTGGACGTTTACCGCATAACTCCCACTACTTAAATGGATTTAAATATTTTTTTTTGATAGAAACCTCAACTTAACAAACTTGTGAAATCCAATATGAAGTAAGCCACGATCGTGTGGACGTTTACTCATACTTTCAATCACTTTGTCTTGAGGCCGCATGTGGAGGTCTAAAATAATTTTTAAATACTATAAAAATTATTAAAACAGTTTAGTCTTTTTCTTTCAAAAGGTTTGATCATGCTCAAGCACATAATCCTAAACATGCTCTTCTAGAACGCAACATGTAAAACATGCTCACAGAATTCTAAAACATGCTTAAGAAAACGATAAACCTACTATCATGCTTGTCTAAGCGCAGTTAATAAAACATATTAACAAGCAGAGACGAACAAAAGCAGATAAAGAGCATAAGGGATTAACACCACGGCATGCAAAGAACAATAAAAAAAAAAAAATCTTGGTGACCCATTCGTGGAATCCCAACATCTATTCTATTACATTTAAAATAGAAAAGAAAGCCCAAAAACGAAAACTTGGCCCAAAACTTCAAAACAGGCCCGTCTTTGGAAAATAGGGTTTGGGCCCCCTAGGATTGAGAAACAATCGCAGCTAGGGTTTGGAACCCTAGCTCCCGCCGCCTCCTTCCAAAGCAGCCGCCCCCACGCTCGGCAGCAGCCCAGCGCCGCAGCAGCCCGGCACCAGCCTCCAGCGTGAGCAGCCGCCCGGTCGGCAGCGCTCGGCGCCACCAGCAGCAGCAGCAGCAGCCCTCGGTGCACGCCGACAGCAGCGGCGGCAGGCGCCTCGGCGTGGACAGCAGCAGCGGCAGTGCGCCGCCCGCTGGGCGCGCAGCGCGCAAAGGAGCAGGCGCGGCCCCGGGCGCGCACAGCCCCTACCGGCTGCAGCCTTCTTCCTCGCCCGACCCGCACAGCAGCAGCTCGCCTCGCCTTGCCTCGCCTGCAGCGCACGTCCAGGACCGAGAGCAGCAGCGGCCGCGCGGCGCCTGCCTGGGCGCGCTGCGCACGGCGCGCTTGCACCCGCGCGCGCGCTGCCCAACGACGCCCGCAGCCCCTCGTGCCCGGTCCCGTGCGTCTCCTCCTTACTCCGTTCATCGTTGTTGATTCGTCGTCGTCCTCGTCTCGTTCTCAATTTTATAGATTTACAACGGAAAAACAAATACAATTTGAAAACCTAATCTAACCACGGATTTTCTCGTGGTGAAAAACGATTACAACGTCAAACGACGTATCCCACGAATCAACGAACCACGAAGAACAACAGCATTAAAAACAACGCACATTATTAATCATACATAAATTAATAATAGAGCCAAGAAAATAATCCTGGGCTCTGATACCAATTGAAGGAATATTAAATTGAATTAACGTTCCGTTTGCCCGATGATCGTTTCTTGGTTATTATTAATTTACCATACAACGATTAATCTTAACATGCTCCTATGAATTTAACAGCTGCACATAGGTGTTAGGAATTACTTACTTGTAAAGCGGATGCACAGGTCGTTGATGATCGTGTCGAAAGACTCCAGCTCTGATCTTCTCGACTGTATCCCGCTCAGCTTCCAACGTTGGATGGACAACGAACTATGGAAGTTCCCAAGGCAGAATTGCTCCTACACGTTTCCTGCGCCCCTCTGCTCTCTCAAAAACCCTAATTTTATCAGTGTATTTTCCTGAGAGCTTACAGCTGTATTTAAATAATTAAATACATGTATGGGGCGCCAGATTAGAAGTAGGGAACGACTTCTGCTCCTTCTAGGGCTAGGAGACTTTGGGCCAGTCCAGGGACCAGATACAAGGAATAAAGATGGGCCTCAAATAAATTAATTTATCTATGGTCAGCCCAGACCATAATTAATTTATAAATATCAGTTCATTCCACTAGAGAACCGATACTGACTTACCCATTTATTGCCGGTGATGAGTCGGGGGGGCTTGTATTTAGACTTATTAAATCTCCGTATTTAAAATATCCGACATCCACTAATTAATTAGAGCTCTGACAACTTAAATTAATTAATCTCTTTATAATCCTTAAGCAATACCACTCAAACCTTATTATTGCGCCTGAACTTAATCAACCTGCAGGGTTTAACGCAATAAACCTTATTGAGCTCCTTAAGGGGATGTCATTATCCTATACTGGATACGGGTACTAATACAGATAAACAAATATCATATATTAACCGCTATCACCCAAGATACAGAGTACTCGAGTTAGTATATAACTTTCACCCATAGTAAGTCAAAGTGATATACGAATTAATATATATACCTGAATACTTATTAGTATTAAGATTCTGTTAAGTCACCGAGATCTTTATTCTTCACTTAATTCAGATAGAAGAATACATCTCACCGTTGGTCCTATCAATACGTAATGACGTACCAGTATAGACAAGTAGTCAAGACAAACTATTTCCTTCTATACTGCAGCCTAAACCAATAACTTGTCCTAGAGTTATTTCGGCTGTGATCATATTATATCTCTTAAGGTTATTCCAATTATACGATCTTCTGTGATACACCGTATAAACGTATAATCTACTTATATAGAGATAAAGAACATACATATGCAATCATGAACACAATCAGATAGGAGATTGAAAACAGTGAACACAGGAATCATTATATACAAGCATAAAAGTTCTTGCTTTCAGTATATAAATCCAACAGCTGCTACGTGCCCGTCCATCCTCGCAAACTAAGAACTAAACTAAAAGAAAACTAAACTAAAAGAAAACTGAAATAAAACAAAATCTTAAAATTAATTAAGGACAACTAAGAACTGAAAAGAAAACTAAACTAAAACGAGAATTAAAGAAAGGGAAGAATAAAACGGAAATTTAAAAGGGAAAGAAAGTCGGGTTGCCTCCCGATAAGCGCCATTTTTTAACGTCGTCGGCTCGACTTCCAACTTTGCTCACGAAACCTTCAGAGGTAGGAGTGAAATTTCTTCCACGTCTGCCTCGGGTGATGTATCATAGCACGGCTTCAATCGATGGCCCTTGACGGTAAACGTCTTCGCCGTATCCAAACTACGAATCTCAAACGCTCCGTTTGGGCAAACAGACTGTATAACGAAGGGGCCAATCCACTTCGTCTTCAATTTCCCGGGCATCAATCGCAGCTTTGACTGGAACAACAGCACTCTTTGGTCGACTTCAAATGTCTTTCCTCGCAGATTCTTGTCGTGCCACATCTTGGTGCGATCCTTGTACCACGCCGCTGCGTCATAAGCTTCAAGACGAAGCTCTTCCAACTCTTGAAGTTGAAATCTCCTCTCCTCCTCACACTTGGGCGATTGCATGTTCATCTTCTTGATTGCCCAATATGCTCTATGCTCCAATCCAACAGGTAAGTGACACATCTTCCCAAAAATCAAGCGATAAGGTGACATGCCAATGGGAGTTTTGTAGGCCGTTCGATAAGCCCACAATGCATCGTCTAGCCTTGAACTCCAATCTTTCCTTGATGGATTCACCGTCTTCTCCAAGATTTGCTTTATCTCCCGATTAGAAACTTCAGCTTGCCCGTTTGTTTGAGGATGATAGGGAGTGGCCAATCTATGTTGAACTCCATACTTCCGCATCAAAACTTCAATCGTGCGGTTGCAAAAATGGGTCCCTTGACCGCTTATCACCGCTCGCGGTACTCCATACCTTGTGAAAATATGAGACTTCAAGAATGCAGCGACCACCTTGGAGTCATTCGTTCTGGTGGCTTTCGCTTCTACCCATTTTGAGACATAGTCGACGGCGAGCAATATGTAGAGATTTCCGAATGAACTCGGAAACGGCCCCATAAAATCCATCCCCCACACATCGAATACCTCACAAAAAATCAGCGAACTTGAGGCATCTCATCTCGTTTGGAAATACTCCCGGTCAGTTGACATCTCCCACAGCTTTTGCAAAATAAATATGGACTTCTATTCAACGTGGGCCAGAAGAATCCTGAATTGAGTACCTTTCTAGCTGTCCTCTTTGGGCCAAAGTGTCCTCCACAAGCGAGAGAGTGGCAGTGCAAGAGAATTTCCTGTTGTTCTGCCTCGGGAATGCATCGGCGTATAACTTGATCGGCTCCAACCTTCCACAAGTAAGGCTCATCCCAGAAATAATACTTACACTCACTCCTTAGTTTCATCCGCTGCGCCTTTGTGAACAGAGGTGGAAATTGTCCAGATGTCAAGTAATTGACAATATCGGCAAACCAAGGTTCGGGATCACCCTTGACAACGGCTGAACGTGCTGCTGGCTCGGACAGAGGGCTCTGTTTGGGCAAACAGACAGCCGAACAGGTCTGGACAGCATACAGATGCTCTTCTGGGAAAGCTTCGTTGATAGAAATCTCATCTTCCCCTTGCTGGACTAAACGACTTAAATGGTCAGCCACATGATTCTCCGCTCCCTTCTTCTCCCGAATCTCCCAATCAAACTCCTGCAACAAAAGAATCCATCTAATCAAACGTGGTTTAGACTCCTTCTTTGATAGTAGAAACTTCAATGCGGCATGGTCCGTGTAGATAATTATTTTCGCCCCCAAAAAATATGAATGGAATTTTTCAAAGGCAAAAATAATCGCCAACATCTCCTTTTCTGTTGTTGCATAGTTGCATTGGGCGGGATTCAACGTCTTTGAAGCATAATAAATTACGTGGCTCTCCTTCCCCATCTTTTGTCCAAGCACCGCACCCACAGCATGGTCACTAGCGTCGCACATGAGCTCAAAAGGAATGTTCCAGTCAGGTGGTTGCATAATCGGAGCCGTGGTCAACTTGGTTTTCAACTAGTCAAACGCCTGCTTGCAGTCGTCTGTTAGGGCAAACGGAACATCATTCTGCAGCAGATGTGTCAATGGTTGCGCGATCTTTGCGAAATCCTTGATGAATCGTCTGTAGAATTCAGCGTGACCAAGAAAACCTCGAATCACCTTCACATTTGTAGGATATGGCAGCTTCGCTATCAAATCCACCTTTGCTTTGTCCACTTGAATCCCCTTTTCTGAAACAACATGGCCTAAAACGATGCCCTCCTTGACCATAAAATGACACTTTTCAAAATTCAAGATCAGATTCTTCTCTACACAACGTGTCAAAACCTTCTCCAAGTTGTCAAGGCAGCCCTCAAACGATGCTCCATAAACTATAAAATCGTCCATAAAGATCTCGATGCTCTTCTCGATCAAATCAGAAAAAATACTCATCATACATCTTTGGAAAGTGCCGGGTGCATTGCACAATCCAAACGGCATCCTCTTGCAAGCATATGTTCCAAACGAGCAGGTGAAGGTAGTCTTCTCTTGATCTTCTTGGTTGACATGAATTTGAAAATAGCCACTATACCCATCCAAGAAGCAAAAGAATGATTGTCCAGCCAGGCGCTCCAACATCTGATCAATGAATGGTAGAGGAAAGTGGTCCTTGCGAGTGGCTGCATTTAACTTCCGGTAATCGATGCACATCCTCCATCCAGTAACAAGACGCATCGGCACCAACTCATTCTTCTCGTTCTCAACCACTTGCAAACCTGACTTCTTTGGAACCATGTGAATCGGGCTCACCCACTTGCTGTCAGAGATAGGATAAATGATTCCCAAAGCGAGAAGCTTTAGAATCTCCTTAAGCACGATCTCCCTCATGTTCGGATTCAACTTCCTCTGCGGATCTCTAACAGGCTTAGCATCCGGCTCCATCAAGATGTAATGTTGACATACGTCAGGACTTATACCAGTGATGTCCGCCAATGTCCACCCAATAGCCTTCTTGTGTTTCTTAAGCACGGTGATCAACTGCTGCTCCTGGCTTGCGGTCAGATCGCTGCTAATGATGACTGGAAGAGTATCGGCATCCCCCAAGTAGACATACTTCAGATTCTGAGGTAGAGGTTTGAGCTCCAGTTCAGGTGGCTTCTCATCGGATCTTAGTGGTCTGTCGTATGGTGTCTGTTTGGGCAAACAGAACTGGCTTCCCGAACTGATCACCTCCGGTTGTGCATAAAGAGACATGATGGCCTCCTTGACCTCTGCATCGTTCATCCCTTGAGCATCAAAATCTGTCCAACTCTTGATCATAGTGAGCTCCAACTTATCCTGCATGAATTCGGTCTCAAGAAATTCTTGGACGAGAGGGTCAATCACATCAATAGAATAAGCATTTTCAGCATCATTCGGAGTTTTCATGGCATCATCCATACTAAAAGTGTATTTCTCCCCATGATAATCCAGACAAATCGTGCCATTACTAACATCTATGATTGACTTTGCAGTTCTTAGGAACGGACGACCTAAAAGGACTCCCGTTGAACCCTTAGATTGCACTCCACTCATCCTCACCACATAGAAATCGGCAGGATAAACAAAATTATTCACACTCACAAGAACATTCTCAAGCAAACCCTCGGGATAAACACAAGACCTATCGGCTAACTGGATGACCACTCTAGTATCTACCAATTCTACACCCGACAATCTATTATAAACAGTGAGAGGCATAACATTGATAGACGCTCCTAAGTCACACATAGCATGCTCGATCCTAGTATCACCAATGTAAATGGGAAGAGAAAACATACCAGGATCTTTGCATTTGGCGGGCAACTCCTTCTTGAGTGCAGCTGAAACGTTCTCGCCCATCACAATCTTTCCAGTTGCCTTGGACTTTCCAGCTATGAAGTCCTTCACAAATTTTCCAAAAGGAGGAATTTTCAGTGCTTGCAAGAATGGAAGATTCACTTCAAGTTTGCCGAAGATCTTCACAAAATCGATGAGCTCCTCTTCCGGCTTCTTCCTCGCCAACCTTCCTGGAAAGGGGACTGATGTTGCAGCCTTGGGATCATGTAAGCTCAACGGTTTAGAGACCTTGGTCTGCTCCTCTTCGTTGGATTCAAGTTCTGCTCCTTTCCCCTTCTGCTCAGCTGTCGGCCCCTTGCTCTGTTTGGCCAAACGGGGCTGTTCTGCCTGCTGAACGACTGAATCCTTTGTGCCAACAGAACTTTCGAATTCTTCCATATGAAACTCGACTCCAGAATCTACCCGCGGTCCATCTTGAGAGTTCTGGGGTGTCGGTCCGTCCAACTCTGTACCGCTCCTCAAGGTGATCTTGTTGACATTCTCCTTGGGATTCACATGAACTTGAGATGGCAAAGCTCCATTATTTCCCTTAAGCTGATTCATGGATGTGGCGAGCTGAGACATCTGATGAGATAGTCCTTCAATTTGCACCTTCTGCTCGGCTTGAGATTGTTGAAGCTGTTGCACATTATTTTGCAGAAATTGCTGGTTGCCGATCAAATCCGCCATCATCTCCTCAAGTGACTTGCCTTGCTTCTCGGGAGGATGTTGCTGAGCTTGTGGAGCTTGATACCCCGTCCTTTGATGTGGAGGACGGTAGTTTTGCTGTGGCTGCTGCATCGTTGGTGGTTGCTTCGGTTCGGGATCTCTCCATCGGAAATTGGGATGATTTCTCCATGGAGCATTGTGATTGTTCGCGTACTGGTCCCGTTTGGGCAAATGGGGCAGTGGCGCGTCACAGCTATAAAAATTGTGGGAAGAATTTGCATGGGCTTGATACTCTTCCTCACCCCCTGTGCATTGCAAACTCGTGTGGCCTGAATTACCGCATGCTCCACATGGCTTTTCTGTCGGTTGTCCAGCGGTTGCAACCTTCTCCACCACAGTACTCAACATTCTCTCCAATTTCCCCATCCTTGCTTCGAACTTCTCCTCAAAATCTGATGAACTAGCTTGAGCAGCCTTCTTGAGCAGTTGGATGCGCGGCTCCTCATATTCCCTCGTAGCTTCCACCAAGTGTTGAATTAATCTTTTGGCTTCACTCACCGTGTTTTGGGAAAATCCCCCTCCACTTGCCGAGTTCACCAAATTCTTAGTGTCAACGGTCATCCCTTGGTAGAAATACTGCAACAAGTCACCCTCAGAAAAGTTGTGGTTTGGGCAACTATCCACCAATCTCCTAAATCTGGTCCAGTAGGCGCTTAACGATTCATCATACTCCTGCTTTGCACCACTGATCTCCTTCTTTAGCGCGTTCGTCTTGGTGGGAGGGAAAAAGTGCTCCAGGAATAGCCTTTTCATCTCCGCCCATGTAGTGATAGAATACGGTGGGAGACTCGCGAACCAAGAGTTCGCCTCTGCTGTCATGGTGAAGGGAAAAGCAGCTAATCTGAAGTGTTCCTCCGTTACATCAGTGGGGCGCTTCTGTACCTTGCAGATCTTGATGAATTCGCTCAGGAAATTGTATGGATCTTCTCCTTTCTTCCCGTAGTACTTAGGAAGAACATTAAGCAACCCAAGCTTAATTTCTATAGCAGTAGCAGCCACCGGCATCCGGATCGGGGTTGGGGGGTCATCAGCTTCGTGGCTGGAGAGATCGCACAGTCTCGGATCGTCAGCCATGTCACTCTCAGTACTTGCAACCGAAATTGAGTCGGTTTCTTCTTCACAGTCTGATTCTGTCTCCGAGTCGTAGTCTGTTTGGGCAAACAGAGCCTCTTCCGCAGCTACAGAACTGTTCTGGTCGAATGGGAGGGTCAGCCTGCGAATCCAGCAGATCCAGTAGCTTCCTTGCCTTTGCCTCCTTCCTTAGCTTCTTCGCGGTCTTCTCAATTTCACTATCAAAGAGGAGGTTTGGCTTGGACGATCTGCTCATAAACAAAGAAAATAAAAAAAAAAGAAAAATAGACAAAGGGAAAAGAATTAATTAACACCGCTCCCCGGCAACGGCGCCAATTTGGTGGACGTCGTCAACCACCAAATAATTCCTGCAGAATTATCAAAACTAATTAGTATGATGATAAGCAGGGTCGATCCCACAGAGAGCAGGTAAAATCATTCAATCCCCTAAAATCTATAATTTTGGTGATGCCACCACGCCTTAAATTTAAGAGGAGTTAATTAAACTAAAAACGCAGAATTAAATCAAATAAAATAAGCTTGAAGTAAATATATGAAAAGGGTAATTCGGCTCAAATAAATCCACTCTAATTCAACTCTGATCCTCGACGCAATAATTAATTAATCCCTATCAACCAACCAGTTATAGGATACCGTGAAACGCAACGGACGTACCCCAATCCCTACTTACTGTGTCGATAAACAGCTGGAGACGCCAGACCTGCTTATTTCCCTTATTAAAATATAACCTAGCTGGAGACGCCAGACCTAGATTTAATATTCTAATAGCATTAAGATGAAGGAACCCAATTTATATCAATTATCCTAGAGACGCTAGTAATAATTAATATACCAATTAATTCCCCCTACGAACACGGTAGTTGTATCACTAATTAGTCCAATTCCAACAATTACGGATTGGCAGGAACTAATTGACTGTAATCCAATTAAACTTAAGTTGATCAGGCTTAAATAAAATCAGAATTATCGTGGAACCTAGGAATTAATCGGAATCAATAGGAATCAATTTTAAACCAATTAGGTCTCACAGATCATTAAATTAGAGTTTCATTATTCTCGCCGAATTAAAAGAATTAGCTACTCATGCTTAAATTAAAAATAATCAAATAAATAAAATAAAACATAATAAATAATAAAAGCAAATTAACGAAAATAATTTTGCAAGAAAATAAATCAAACTTGAACCGAATTGAAGAGAATTCGTCTGCCTCGATCCAAGTTCCAGCCGCTATGATAATTGAATGAACGAGAATTAAAAACTAAAGCTAAACTATGGAATCAACTGCCAAACACGTAAACACAATTTGCATGGAAGAAAGGATTGCATGGAATAAGAAAACAAAGTCAACTCTAGCTTAAGAAATCAAAAGTTGCGGCTACTGCATGTATCAAAAGTGAATGTGTCATGTAAAGTTAAACCTAAAACTAATATATATCCCTAACTTATGCGGCCCTAACACCAAAATAAGGAAATAAATCCCTTCTAGGCCGCTTAAACCAAAATAGCATGGGCTTCGGCCCTAAACTTAATTAATATCCAAAATAAAATAAAACTAAGAGTTTTGGGCTTCATAAAAAATATAACAAGTAAATTAAATGCCCAATCTCTACTTTCTTCCATCTTCACGTCAAATCCCATCGCAAATTCTTCTTTCTCCACTTTCTTCCAATTAGCAGCTCTATCTCCAATTCTTCTCATTCCTGCGCCAAAACATAGCAAAACATGCAATATCACATGAAACCACGGCAAAACGCACACTAAACTAGGTAGCTAAAATACACACATCAAATCCTTGATGGCATTGAAGTCTCCAATAAAGATCGTGCGGCCCGAGGCGAAACGCGAGAGATCACCCCAAAGAGACCAACGTTCAACATGGTTGTTTGCACCGTGCACAACAGCAACGCGAAAACCCCAGCTTTGCCAAACACAGTCAACAACCACAGTTTGGGCAGAAGAATAAATAACATTAACCAACAAAGAGGGATGGGTCATCACCCAAATATTAGAACACATAGAACCCCGACTGTTTTGATGTATCGGGATCAAATTCAAAGAGTGCCAAAAACCTGGACGAACTCTATGAAACGCCGTCTTCGGCTCAATCAAAACCCACCAAAATAGGAGAAAAAGAACGACAATGTTCCTTTAACAAATTTTTGGATTCATCCATCAAACCCCGGACGTTCCAAGCAACAATATTCATAATTAATATTGTGAATTCGCGGAGAAGATTCCGCTTTTTTCCACCTCATCAGCCCAGCTTTCCTTCGCAATGTTATCCATGGCTTTAATAATCTCTCTATTGCTGTTGTCAATAATAAATTCCCGGGGTTTGACCCCCGTTTCACCCGAATTCCTTAACCTCGTCTTAATACAATCCTCCGCCTGCTTAGATATTTTCTCTGCCGCTCGGACTGCCTGCTCTTGTTTGGTTGGACGCCCCCGGCGCTTACTAGTATTAACTTGCATCGGGGCTTTAGCAATTGCCAAGATTTGCTCAAGTCTTTGGGCTTTCATCGCATTTTGTAACGCAATATCATCACTATCCGCCTTCTGTAGAGTATTATTCTGGACAACCTCCTCAGAATTCCCTCGCGTCTTCAGCTGATCCTGATCCTCCTCAACATCATCGACCAGCTTATCCCCCACATCATCCTGATTCTCACACTGACTATCATCATTATCAGAGCCATCTTCAATTGTTGGATCGTCAAGAACCGAATGCGGCACCGGCTGAAGAATAGAATGCAGCAAATCCGGACCTCGCACTTCCTGGTCCTTACTCATCTGTTGTAGCGTAGCAAATCGGCTCCCAGAGGTAGCTGGCGCCTTATCTTGTATAGTAACCTCATTATTATGCATAACAGTCAAACCCGGAGTAGAAAGTTGCGCCTTTCCACCCTTAGAAACCATGGTAAAGCCCTCAGCGTCAACTCCAGTCGAGGTGTCTCCCCCATCCGCTGTAGTCTGCACAGGATGCCATTGCTTAGACATGACCTGCGGCTGTTTCTGCGGCGCACCATTTTGCTTATCATCCTTGTTGGCATCCCCTCCATTATCCTTGCCCTTGCGACATTTATCCAAAGAGTGGCCAGTGACTTTGCACCTAGAACAATAAAACGGAAAATATTCATACGTGAATTCCACATGAAAAGAATTGTCTTCCCCATCAATAAGAAGAGTGTGCGGTAGAGGCTTTGCCATATCAAGCTCTATCAACAGCCTAGCATATTGCCCGAAATCACGTGTAACCGAGGCCCCATCAATCTTTAGAGGATGTCCAACAAACCTCCCTATACCAGTTAAAAGCTCCGGCCTCCAATATTCTATAGGGAGATAATGAATTCTCACCCAAACATTAGCCAAGGAAGAATGTTCCTTGAAAGGATCAAAGTTCCTCACCCAGTCTCTGAGTCGAATGTGACCACCAAAGATTTCCCACAGCAACTTTTCTTTGACATGAGACTTGTCCTCGGCATTCTTAAAAACCATAGTATAGTATCCCTTACCCAAGGGAATAAGTTGCCAGTCCTCACGCAGTTTCCATATCTTCTGAAGTTCCTGTTTCACAACCAACGTCGGTTTCGGCTTATCCCCTTTCCGGAGAAGAAGTCTACCAATCACAGCATGAGAAAATTCCTGAATAGCTTTAGCATATTCCTCCTTAGGGATCTTAAAGGAGAATTGATCTCCCTCTTTAGTTGGCCGAAATGCATGAAAATGATGAGCCGGCAAATCGGGACGACGGGGAGCCCGATTTACCGTTATGTCCGCATAAGATGAAAAACCCTTGCCATTATCGACGCCTTTGCCATGCAACGAATTTCTGTCGTTCAGCAACAACTCTTTTTCCACCGCCAAACCCTCTTTATTCGAACTGTCCACACCGGTATGATCACCTTGCCGGCGAGAATCCTCTTGTAAAACCAAAGTCTGAGTCGCCACGGGGAGGGTAGAACCGGAAGCATCCATCTGAGCCTTAGAATGCTTCTCAAAATTAGCAGAGACCGAAGGAAGGTTGAGACTGTCTCTAGTTTGATACTGGACGGAATCACGCCGGCCGATATCCATCGTCAGACGCCGTAGACGTACGGCAGCCAAAAGAAAAAACTAGGGTTAGGTCAGAACGCTTTCCATCATATCATCAAAATTACATAAAAATTAAAAACACCTAAAACCATCATTAAAATTACATAATTAAAAAAAATAAAAATTTGGAACGGTCGGTCAAAGCACGGAAGTCGAGGAAAAATAGTCAAATTTTGAATTTAAATTTTGAATTTTTCATTTTTGTTTTATTTATTTATTATAAAATTAAGGCGCGTGCATTGCACGCGCCTAAGTCTCCCCCCATTGTGCATACTCGAAGACTCGAGTAGCACTCGAGTAACCCACCCCTGCAACGCCCTACTCGAGTGCAACGCTCTACTCGAGTAGGCACTCGAGTAGGTGCATTACTGATGCTCTTATATCTCCTCAACACAAAAAAAGAAGTAGTATTAAAAATTAGGGTTAATAGCCGAAAAATACACGAACTTTCACGAAATTTGCAAATTGCACATGAGCTTCAAAAATAGCCTCATAATACATGACCTTTTAATTTTGTTGCAATTTGCACATGGCGGAAGTTCCGACCACTCTTATGTTTGACCGGCGATTACGTGGCATTACGCGTGGCATTTTTTACACGGTGGCAAGCCACATGTCCAAAACGACGTCGTTTCGATGTTTGTGTTCCATTTTAAACAAAGTCTGATTTTAATCAACGCCGCCGCCTCCTCCTTCTTTCCCGGCGGCCCTCTTCCTTCTTTCCCGGCGAAGGACGCCACCTCCTCCTTCGCTCCCTCTCGTCCACCACGGACCGTGTGGCTGTCATCCACGACTCGCTGATGTCGTCCGTCGTCCAAGACACCACCTCTATACCTGACACCGAGTCCTACACTTGCCACAACATCTCAGCTTTCTCCATCTTCTTGTATTTCAGCGAGGGTTTAGAAACTCCATTTCTGATCAATGAAGAGTTGCAGAAGCTAGCGATTCCCTCTCTTGAAGATTGCTTCTCGCCATAATTCATGGAATTCATCGTCTCCGAGCATAAATACATCGATCTCGACTCCGAGCAAAGAAATCGAAGGCGAATTCTTAAATTCAATCGAAAAAATCTCCGAATTGCACGGGGAGGTGTAGAGGTTGGTTGCGGCGACATCGGGATTGCACGGGGCGGTGGAGTTGTTGGCGAAGATCTAGGGCTCGGTGGGGTATTTGGGGGTTTTGCAAACTTGGTAGATCGTGGCGTGGTGGTGGAAGGCGGTGGCTGGCCTGAGGGGTGATGGCGGAACCCGGTGGATGGAGGTGGTCGGCGTCCCGGCGAGCCTCGAATCGCAGCCCTCGCGAGTCTCTCCACCGCCAATACCAAACCCCCGGCGACCTTCTCCGACCCACAGATTTGCAGCGGCCTTGCGAATTTACAGATTTGTGCCGCCTCCAGTCCATCGGAACGTCGTTTGAGCCGCCGATTTCCTTGCCGCGCTAGTCGTCGGAGTGTCGGAGGAAGAAGGTGCAGACGACGAGAAGAGGTTTTGGGATTTTTACCCTTTTTGTTTTTGTTTTTGTTTTTTTTAATTTATACTCACTCAAAACTACGTCATTTTGAATACCGGTGAGTCCACGTCTGAAAATTCCGGTGCCACGTCAACACCGATCAAGGTGGTGGTCAACGCGTGTGCAAATTGCAACAAAATTAAAAGGTCATGTATTCTAAGGCTATTTTTGAAGCTCATGTGCAATTTGCAAATTTCGTGAAAGTTCGTGTATTTTCCGGCTATTAACCCTAAAAATTAAAAGGCATACATTTAAGAATATTTCTTTGTGTATGACATTAAATGAACAAAATAATTAGGTACTCATTTTGTTTAATTAATCTCTTGGACTTATATTTCCAATTATCTGGAGAAATATATATAATTTTAAATTACAATAGAAAATATTTTTATTAAATTAAAATATATAAATATAGATAAATATGAATGAACTTGTGTCTAAAATTAAATATAATAGTTAAGAATAGTCAATACGTATGTAATGAGTTTCAAATAATTTTAATTAACTTTAGATAAATATGAATGAACTTGTGTCACAAACCATGTCTTTCTCCTGCTATAGGCGTCGAGGTATACAGGAATTGCACAAAGACTGACAGGACACGGCGATCCTGGTCTCGGAAGGAGGAGGCTGTGTTGGTTGCTTCTCTCAAAGAGCTCGTTGCTAATGGTTGGAAATCCGACAATGGTTTCCGACTGGCTTCCTTACAAAGCTGGAGGGCGCACAGAATTGACTTGAAAGCAACGCCGCACATAAACTCCAAAATTGGAACCTGTAAGAAGAACTACTACTCCCTCAACTGACGCAGTTATTCTTCAACAAGCCATGCCAGCAAGTTTCGGCTACTGATGGACTTTGTCATGTTTTGGTTATAATGAATTGAAGAGGCAAAATCTGCATTTCAACAAGTATCTTAATATAATTGCAATGGCTTCACACAGAAGACACCGACACATGAAAAAATTTCAAATTAGGGCAAATTCAAAGTCAGAGATTTGGGGGAAAGTTATGGCTAGTTTTGGAATTTCTTCGGGAGCTTTCTGGTGTTCCACAACGAGAAGGAGTAGTGGAAATTAAATGCCAATATTCAGATCATTCAAAGTGGAGGGCAATCTTGAATTTCAAATTTTTAGTCGAGGCTACTGTAGCATCTCAGACTTGTTGACTGATGAAGCCGGGTGTAGAAGCGTGGAGTAACAGTGAAATTGCAAAAGGCCTTCGGGCTTTCGCAGGCCGGAATATTTATTATCTGTAGCTAGCAAACAAGCTAAACGGTCCAGACTATTTGACAAACACGTGTAAACGAGCCTAACAAACATGGCCTTAATATTGAAGAATATTTCAGGCGCATGATAAAATAAATTTCTAAATTAATTCAATTATTTTTTGACAAAACGCATATAATGAATTTTTTGTATTAAATGCGCACAATGCAAATCCTAATAAAAATTTTATATTTGTGTTTTTCTAAAATACTAATATATGTCTAGTGCAATAGGTGGTTATCATATTGGGTAAATTGCATGAAAATACCTCACTTTATACCAAATTTTGATTTTTTTGACAAATTTTTTAATTGTAGCAAGAAATTGAACGACCTTTCAATTTATTGCAATTGGCATACCTGGTGTTTTTTCCGGCCAAACGTGGCAGCCGGAATGCCAACGTGGCATCAGAAATGTCAAATCACACCCACTCTCCTCTCTCTCTCTCTCTCTCTCTCTCTCTCTCTCTCTCTCTCCATCCTCATTCCCCCTCTCCCCTATCGGCTCTCTCTCTTCCCCCGGAAAACGTCGATCCTCTTCCTCCTGCGCAGACCCCTCTCTCTCCTCCACCCCGACGCCGCCGCATCTTCTCCAGCCGGCGAACCCTTCCCCTCCTCCACCCCTCCGAAGCCGCTGGTGTTGGCTCAAATCGGCCGCCACTCTCTATCTCATCTCTCACTCCGTTGCGGCCTCCCTTTCCTCCGCCAGATCCGCCCAGATTCTCGGGTCTCCCTACATCACCATCTCCAACTCCCCATTTTCCACCGCCCAAATTCTCGGGTCCGACGGCTTGAGGGTCGATGTTTTCTCATGCCGAAGAGCGGCAAGCGAGCGAATTAGAGCTCACACCCTTTTCTCAGGCGGCAGCTCTGGTTTCCATTTGGGCGCCACTACATGTTTCATTCTCGGAAGAACGACGACCGGCGATTGAGAAAAGGAGGGGAGCGGGAGAGACGATGGAAGAATTGTTGTCGCTGAAATTTGATATCTGAAATTTGAGGACTGCTGGTGGGGGAGGGAATTAGGAGGGCGGCGGAAATAGGGAGGGTTTACAGGGGCACGAGGTGGTGGAAATCGTGGGGGAAGAGGGAGGGGCGGCGGAGGTTGGTGAAGGAGAATGATGAGGATTTGCAAGGGCGCGAAAATCATGGGAAAAGAGGCGGAGGTTGATGAAGGAGGAGGAAGGTTTTGAAGGGGCGCGATGGCGGCGAAAATCGTGGGGGAAGAGGATGGCGGGTGGAGGTCGATGCAGGAGGGTGAGGGTTTGCTGTCCCGTGAAGGAGAAACAGGGTGAAGAGAGAGAGAGAGAGGGTAACGTGGGAGAGAGGGTGACGTGGGAGGGGAGGGTGGGTGTGATTTGGCATTTCTGATGCCACATTGGCATTTCGGCTGCCACGTTTGGCCGAAAAAAAACACCGGGGATGCCAATTGCAATAAATTGAAAGGTCGTTCAATTTCTTGATACAATTAAAAAGTTTTTCAAAAAAATCGGAATTTGGTATAAAGTGAGGTATTTTCATGCAATTTGCCCTATCATATTTTTAAAAAAGGTAATATATGAAATTGATCATTTTCTTATAATAAATTTAAAAATTAGTCTATCGAATAAAATTTTTAAAGGGTAAATATCAATTTTTAGTTCATCGTTTGGGCGTTTCTTAAAAATATCTCACCCTAAGCATAATTACACAATAATTACCCATTGTTTCATTTTTTTCTTATTTATGGCCCGCAAAATTTTTTCGACGACCAGTATTTGACGTGTTCCGGCCAAGTGCCATGCCATTAGTACACGTCAGCATTAAAAAATAAAAGAAAAAAATTAAAATAAGTTTTTGGCTCATCATTTGGGCGTTTTTCTCAAATATATTTCACCCTAATCATATTTACAAAATAATACCCAAATTTTATTTTTTTCTTATTTGTGACCCGCAAAATAATCTCGTGATCGGTATTGACGTGTTCCATTAATTGACGGTATTTGACCTAGATCATTTATAACCATTGCACTCCACATCTCAACAACAAATAAAATTTATAACAATTAAGAAAAATAAATGAAAGAACAACACATGAATCTCTCACCCCAGGACAATCTGTCAAAGTAGCAGGTAAGATTGGAGGCTCAAGACCATGTAAAACAGATAGCTTAAGCTTTTGGAAGTCATGATGATGACAAGTCGCTTAAACTCTAGGAAAATATCACAAACACACAGATTATTATCCACAGAGTGATACAACCACAATATCGATGATCCTTATTTATATTAGTTGCATGTAATACTAATGAAACGTCAAATGGTGGAACACGTCAAATACCGGTGTCGGATTATTTTTACGGGTCACAAATAAAAAAAAAATGAAACGATGGGTATTGTTTTGATGATTAGTGTGGGATATATTCGAGAAAACGCCCAAACGATGGGCCAAAAACTGATGTTAAGTTTTTTTTCTTTTATTTTTTAATGTTGACGTGTGCTAATGACATGGCACTTGGTCGGAACACGTCAAATACCGATCGTCGAAAAATTTTACAGGCCATAAAAAAAGTGTTAATAGGCTTAAATACCCACTTTTGATAACATGTCTTATGTTGGGAACCTTGTGGAATATTCTAATCCTTATTTTGATGATACCAAAATTTTATAGGTCGTATTTGTAATAGACTAGAATTGTTTTGAACTCAAGTGTTAGAGTTCGGTTCTAGTTTAGCTTGCGGTGTCGAAGACTGAAGATTGAAGACTGAAGAACGAAGGACTGAAGACTGAAGACTGCAGATACCAACTGAAGTATCAGTTGAAGAATCGGTTAGGAAATGATTACTTAATGCGCGCAATGGACTGATACTAAAGTCAAGTATCAGTTGAACATTCCTCATCGGACTGATCTTCCAACGTTCAGAGGAAGCCACCTACTCACAAAGTACAGCCGCATTAAAATGCAGAGATCTCAGGATCTTATCTCTGCAGAGGTCATTCCTATCTGGTGGTTACTTTTCAGAGACGTCACATCTCCTGTCCATCAAGAGAGCCGTTTCCACCCAGACAAGGAACCTTCGAAGATTGAAGCCTCAGCCCAAATTCGAATTGCTCTCCAACGGAAGAAATCTTGATGACGTTCTAACACCAACGGATCTATTCAAGAGTTCTCCTACAAATACGCGCGAGGATCACTTCAACCTTCACGATTCAACGACATAAGCTGAAGCTCTGCCGAAATTGCTACTCAGCCTAAAGCTTACCTCCCCAAAGCTTGAATCGAAGAAGAGAATTCCAAAGCCAAAAATCAGTCACTGCCTGATTACACATATTCTCTTAGACCTTAGGCAAACCTTTGTTACCCAGAAGCCAAAGGTCAAACTTGCTTCAAAGAACTTGTTCTTTGTAGTATAGTTGGCACTCGTTCAAACCTCCCCCCCCCTCCAAAAGAGTGTTTGAGTGATTCGGAGTTCAGGAAAGTACTCTGACTCTGAGTGAGAAGTTTAGCACGGGTTGTGCTGAGCAAGAGAAATTCGACGCGAGTGAAGCGTGGGTATTGAAGAAGGGTTTTCTTCAGTGGTACGGTTGTGTGCACCCGGCAAGCACACAGTTTGGTTTGCAGTGCACCTGTTAAGCACTTGCGGAGTGGATTGTTGGTCTGATCAACCGACCGTGGATGTAGGAAAGGGTTTTTCCGAACCACGTAAAAGTCTCTGTGTTGTTTACAGCTTTCAGTTTTATATTCTTACTTGTGTTATTTCAATTGATAAACTGAACACTGATTAACTGCAAAGAGAAACCTAAAGACCAACAACGTGCTCCACCGAGGCTATTGCGAAACTAAGTTTAAGTTCCGTTGCGTATGATATCAGTCTGACTGATCTATCTTCTGATAGTCAGAAAGAGTGTTATCATCTCTGTTTTAGCAAACTCGATTGAAGCCCTTAAGTGCATCAGTTAAGTTCCAGCAACTTAACTGATAACTCCCTACTGAAGAGTTTTCAGTATCAGTCGTCAACCCTGTTTGTCAAAACTGTTTTCAGTTGAACAGGTGTCTTTGTTGCGTGTAAAGTTTCGTTTAGATCTCTGTCTGAGATCCCTCTGATTGAGGAGTTTTTAAAAATAGCCCATAGGTGTATTCTCCCCCCCCATACACCTATTCGAGACCCTCAAGACCTAACATCTTATAAAATTATCCACTCATATAATATGTCTTATAAAACTACCCAAAGCACAATTGATGTTGATAGGTTTGCATGATTTTTTGTAAAAGTTCTTACACTTTTCTTACACAAGTACAATTGTGTAAGAAAATGTGTAAGATATGTAGTTAAAAATGATCTCGAATTCGAATCCAATAGGTAGCAAAAAAAATTATTTTCGCAATTCATACAATTACACAGCGAATTTATACGTGTTCTACACAGAATTCATACATTTTAACTAGTTCGTATTTTATATATTAAAGAAATGTTTATACTGTAGCTCTCCCCTATATATATATATATATATAAGTATAAATATATGATCCTAAAAAAAAGTATAAATATATGTATAATTTGGAAATTTAAATGTGTTAATATTAGGTAGATTATTATTATTTGTCTATTGTATTTTTAATTTGGAGCATGAATTATTGTGGGTTGAACTTAATTAAATTGGATAAACGATTTAAGGATATAATTTGTCAAAATTGGAGGTTGTCGCCCATGATACGACATTGCCACCCTTGCGGCAACATAGATTAATTCATTGGGCGGCAACCTTCAATTTTGACTAACTATGTCTTTAGATCGTTTAATCATGATTTAATAGAGATTTTACACTATAAATTCATGTAAATATAATTCAATTAGTGTTAATACATAAAAATGCCCACTTTGTTAAGTTCAAATAAAAATGCCCATATTTTATAAAAAACTTGATCTCATGCCCAAGTTTGAGTGAACTTCCTAAAGCCCCTTGATGTTGTTGGGTGTTGTCATTGATTTTGGTAAAGTTTTACACTTTTCTTACACAGGTACAATTGTGTAAGAATTGGGTGAAGAAGAAACGGACTTAGACGCCACCAAAGACTTCTCTGAAGTCGAACGTATCAGATTTACTAGGATGTTTGATTTGGAGCTTCCCGAGCCAAATTGAATTCAATTGGAGGCGTACTTGCTTTATAGGTTGCCAAATTTAAAAAAAAAATAAAAAATTTACAATTCGAGCTTCCCGTCCGTCTTTAACCTTGCTGATAGAAATTGAAATCCAATTGAGACGGCAAGGTGTGCAAGTTTGTCGTCCAACGTATTTTTAATTTAATTAAAACATTTGTGCCCTTTATTTGTCAATGATTAATACAAAAAAAAGACGCAAAATTAGTTCATGAGCCCTAGCCGCCACCTTCCATGAGCCCTCCGGTCAGGTTCCCTGGCGCTTGCCGGACCGGTCAGGTCTTAACCTCCCCCTATCTCTAACAACTTCGTCCGCAATGATTCAGGAAACCGGCATGCCTTCGAGACATAGAACCTTCAACTCACGAACAGCGCCTCCTTGCTGATGACGCCGGGTCCTCTCCGGGGGTATTCTAGCCACTGTCGATGCCAGATCCTCTACGGGGGTGCAACCGACGACACTAGACACTCATCTCTCTTCGGGAAAGCACGATTCTCATGCTGCTGCGACAAAGAGTTGTTGTCCTGGTGGCTCCGGCACGAAGGGATTTTCTCCCGATATCAACGTGGTTCTTACGCGGGTGCGTTGCTCCCCGCCTTTTGCGACGACCAGATGTCTTTACTCATAAGTTCACGGCGCTTCAGGCACAAAATCAGGTCATGGCTTTACTCTTTCTTTGCCTTCTGAATTTTGCAAGAAACGGTTGGAGGAATATCGATACGCGATTATTGGAAAACTGTTATTGGAAAAAGGTGATACGCCTCGTCCTTCCGCTGAACTTAAGCAGGAACTACAATCGATATGGAAGATTTTCTCGGAGTGGAAGTTGATCCCAATGTGTAAGGGCTTTTTTATCTTGAAGTTTGATACAATGGAGGATAAGAACATTGTTAAGGCTCGAAAGTTTTGGAATTTGTCGAAGGGATCCCTTCGTATGAGGGAGTGGGTGAAAGGGTTTAATCCCTATAAGGAAGTTTCTTCGTTGAGCCAAGTTTGGGTAAGAATATATAATCTTCCTGTGGAGTTCTGGCATCTTGAAGTTATCACAGCTATTGGCAACGTCGTTGGCACTTCTATTAAAATTGATGGGGCGTCTGCCTATGCCGATGTTTGGCATTATGTTCGGCTGCTTGTCGAAGTTGATTTATCTCTTCCGCTGCAAGGGTCGATGCAAGTTCAAGGAGATGATATGGCTTATCACGTTGAATTCTATTATGAGAAGTTACCTCTTTACTGTACACATTGCAGGATCACTGGGCATAGTGTTGATAAATGCAATAAGAAACAACCTCGGGTGGAGAACACAGATCAGGTTAAGGTGATTTCGGAAAAGGAAAAGGTGATACCAAAGGGAGATAACCAAAATCCAGGGAGTCGCGAGAAACAGGTTGGGGAAGCAGGCATTAAGGTTTCAGCAGAGGTTCTCAAAAGACCGGTACCGGAGGGTCCTCAATGGCAGGTGGTTCCGGCTTCGGGACATACTGCAGGAGAAGCAGCAACTTTCCTCGCAAAATCAGGATAAAAATCGGTTTGCGCTACTCTCAGAGGAGGCTGCAGATGGCTCACAATCTCAGCCAGAGACCGAGTAGCAGCAGGCTGCTCCTTTGACGGAGCAACATCAGTTCACGCCGAGGGGACCGGTGTCGGCTATGGGTTCTCCGGCTTTGAGGGCAACTTCTCCTACTAAAGGCAATAGTTTTAACGTTATTGAGGATTCAAGTCTTGGGATGGATGCGGCTACGATGACAGGACCAGATTTATTGGAGGCCATCGCGAAACCGGTCCAGAATTCGGTTTATGACAAGCCTCTCCATGAGTGTAGCTCTGAAGAGGAGGAGACGATCATTGCAGATGTTGTAGACGATGTGGATGTGGGTGACGCTAATAAGTCCTCAGTTTCAGGCGAGATTGGAGAATCTCAGCAATTGGTAGTTGGGGCAGAAGATCTCAAGGGCCAGCATGTTAATTCTCCAATAAAGGAGGTGAATGGGGATAAGCAGTCCGATCCCGAGGATATTGCGAATCGTATAAATCGGTTAGAGGAGCAGGTTAATCAAGGAATGCAGTTACTCTCAGAACAGAAGCGCGACGTGGCCGTCCAAAGGGATCAGGAAAGGGCAGAGAGTCTGTACATGCAATTCCGGAAGGCTGCATTAAAAGTAGACTTAGAAATGCAGAGGAAATGGGATACAAGCCAAGGGAGTTTGTAGTCGACCTTACCAATAGGCCCAGTATGAATGCAATGAATAATCGTTCAGGGACGTTGGTCGGATGAAATGGATGATTTTCATGATTTCATGTATAAGTTGTTTCGTTTCCTTCTGTTTTTTTTTGCTTCGTAATTTTTCATTCTCTTTTTGAGATTTGTGCCCTTAGTCTGCGTCTTTGTGCTTTCAAGGGATTTTTCTTTTTTCTTTTATATTAAATCTCAATTTAATTATGATTAATACAAAAAGTAGAAAAAATATCATCATCTTCCATTCAAACACATGAAAAATCGTGAATGTCTAAGAATGTGTAAGAACACTGTACTTAAAGACAAAATAGATGTTGACATCAAGGTTAGTTTAGGTAATTTGAACATAGAATCAAGTTTTTTTTTTTTAATATTGGGCATTTTTAAATTTTGGTATATCAATGTGGGAATTTCCACTCATTTAATTATTATTGTTCTATTAATTACTAATTAATTATTATTGGAGATTATTAATCTTACTATTTTTATTTATCAGAGTTAATCATTCAAAGTAAACACCCCCTAAATAAAATTCAGGTTTGTGTTTTATCAAATAATTTTAATAATAAAGTACGTATTATATATACTCTCTCCATCTCATTATTGTTATCCTAAATTTTTAGCCATTCAAATTAAAAAAGAAGTTGATGCAAATTAGTTCAAAGTAATACGACTCACAGCTTTTATAGGATTAATTATGAGAAAAAAAATTAAAAATGCTCAGTTTTATATAATTATTATGTTTATATCCAAATTGACTAAATTACCCTTAATATCTCAATTAATATACTTGCAGAGATAAAAATAGCTTGTTGTCGGAAAAGTAGGTTGTCACCCAGGTTGCCGCCTATTTTTTTGACCGACAAACTACTTTTTCGATTGAAAATTTTAATTTACTATAAGAAAAAGTAGCTTGCTGGTCAAAAAAAATGGGTTGTCGTTTGAGCGGCAGCCTACTTTTCCTACATCAAGCTATTTTTTTCTTATACTTTTCTTATGTAATTGTATTTGTATCAGAAAAGTGTAAGACTTTTATATAAAAAAATAATGTAAATCCCTCAACATTCAAAGACAATTTCGACCCCTCAATCAATTTTTTTTATAAAAGTGGACATTTTTAATAAGAAGTTATAAATATGAGCATATTTGTTCATTAACATATTAATTATTATTTTTTATATAAAAAGATAATAATAGGATAACTCAAAATAATAAGTAAGACCATAGTACTGTTACATTGTACTCCCTCCGTCCCGTTAATAATGGCACGTTTTCCTTTTTGGGTTGTCCCGTTATTGATGGCACGTTTCCTATTTTGGCAAAAATAAGGGAGTGATCAATGTTAATTAAAAGTCTAATTAAACCTATTTAATTAAAATCAAACCCCTCTCACTTTAATTCTCTCTCTTCTATCTCTCTCTCCTCCTCCATCTCCTCCCTCCTCTCTCTCTCTCTCTCTCTCTCATGCTACACCATCGCCGCCTCTCCTCCTCCACGGCGGCTCGCGGCGACTCCGCATCCACCCATCCCTCCGCCCTTCTCTCTTTCTCCTCTGTGCGTCATCTCCATTTCCCAGATCTCATCGTCTCCTCTCCTCCACCTCGCCGTCTCCTCCTCCATTCACTGTCATCTCGCCTCTCTC